>NW_020312093.1:0-104564 GCF_002999335.1 Cyclospora cayetanensis | reverse complement strand
AGTCCTTGAGTGTCTTCCAAACAATTTCCTGCCCTTCCCTACGAGTGCCATCAGAGCTTTTGACATTAAGGGAGAGGGAGAGCAAGGGTGCGCGTAGCTTCACCTTCTCAGGACTCCGAGCATTCACACCTAGTGTGCATAGCATCCGGCGCACATGCCCTCAGCACTGGGTCGTCCTGTATCGAGCTACACTTATTCTGTCATCATTAGGATGCACGAACAGACAAACGAATTAGTTGCTTATTTACGAGTTCTCACCTAGCTACATCTAGTGCAACAGGAAGTGTTTTGTAAAATGTTGCCTTCTAATTCATTCTTACAGCTGCAAATTTTGAGGAGCGCGTGCAGGGGAAGGCAAGACTTTTGTTGCAAGCCACTCAGTACGTTTAAATGAGTTTGTAACGAGTCTGGAGTTTAATGTCTCACCATGAAGACAATAGGAGGGCAACAAGCTCCCTCTTCTCAAGTGGTAAGTATAGATTAAGGAGAGGAAGGAAGAACACAAATCGCTTATAAGGGTACTAAGTAACTTTTCTATAAGTGCTGTATCTGGCTTGGGAAAAAGTGACTCCCTATCAAAACCCTTTAGAGCAACTGAATTTGTAGTGATACTTTTGCAACTTAGCACTTAGTATTGCACGTGTTATTCACTAAAAATGAATTTGTGCTGTGCAACTGTATTCGCAGTGGGCGTTTGTATACGCATTCAGAAGTTGAGTTGCTGCGTTTCTCCCCGTTCTCCGCGTGCCACATCGGCCCCCCGCATTGAGATGGCCTCGACTTATCCTTGTTGCCTGTGCTCCTTCAAATAAAAAGCAACATTCTATTTCTGGGGGCAGCAAATATCGATCCCAGCATGAAGTAAATAATATGACAGTTTTTGCATAGAGAGTGCACGCACGAGGGATGGGACAATACGCAATGTACACCAGCTAGCAGGCCAACAGCACAGGCTGTTCGACGGGGTTGACCGTACATTCCAGCAACTGACCACGAAAACCTCCACAATAGGGGTAAATTAAATAAAGACATGCCATGGAGGGCGACAGACACTGCAGCAGCTTGCCTTGGGGCTGCAAGCGATTGCCTGGCCCAGCTGTCTGTGTGGGTTTGCCAATTAGGACAATTGATAGCATCTAACTTTTGTTATTCAAGTAGGCAGTGCAACCGTTTTATCACTTTTGACATAACGGACAAGGAGCCTTTCTCATTGAGGTGGCTCTCTCGCAGCAGCTGGCGGTTTCGCATGCGCCCCCCTCCACAAACTTTTGCGAAGAAAACCCTAAAGGAACACACATTTTCTTCTTCCGTAGACTGCGATTTCTAGAGTGCGGGCGCACCCCGATCGTGAGTCACCGCCTGATAGGCGGCCCTTCTCTCATTCTCTTGGTTCATTCACTCGTCTTTATCGTTTTGCCTGAACAAGGCTTTTCCGTGGCAATATATGTACAACCTTTCTCCGCTCGAGGATGTCAGAAGGTCAGTACTCGTTCAGCCTCACGACCTTCTCGCCGAGCGGGAAGCTGGTGCAAATTGAATATGCGTTGAACCGCGTGCAGCAAGGAGCCCCCGCCCTGGGCATTAAGGCCAGGAACGGGGTGGTTCTAGCAGCAGAAAAAAAACTTCCCACGCCTCTGCTTGAGGGTGAAACTATTAGCAAAGTGGACAACTTCACACCCTCAGTTGGATGCGTGTTCGCCGGAATGCCAGCGGACTTCCGTGTGGTGCTCAAGAAAGGCAGGAAGGAAGTGAGTGCGAATCCCCCCCGTCTCCCCCCACAAAAGTAGTACCTGCAATGCAAAATGAAAATTATGTCTGAACACTCCACCTCCGTACTTCCTAAGGGTTCTACCTGCACTCCCAATGCCTTCTGTGTGCACCCCATTTTACCGTCACGAAGCATACACTAGGGATGGGCTTTGCAGTTTCCACTTATGATACTGGTTCTAGGGATGCGGTCGGTGTCGATATTCGGTAACACGGAAAGTTGAGTCTGCCAAGGGTTGATTTTAATTCTGTCGGTGGGCTGGAGTTGTGTTTTGTCAGGCAGCCGCGTATGAGCTGTACTACAAAACCCCCATGCCCACGAATCAGCTGGTGCAGGGAGTGGCCTCCGTGATGCAAGAATACACCCAAAGCGGGGGAGTCCGCCCGTTTGGAATTTCTCTGCTGGTTGCAGGGTGAGGCGAGCGCATTGGATCAGCTGGACGAGCTAGCAACGCTCCCAAGACAGTCAGCGTGCAGTGTACGTGTAGGATGGGTGACTTTATCGGTGGCTGTGGCGCATCTTGCCTTTGTAGGTACGACGATTTCGGGCCACAGCTCTATCAAGTCGATCCTAGCGGTGCCTATTTTGGGTGGAAAGCCTCAGCGATCGGCCGAGATATGCAGAATTCCAAGACATTCTTGGAAAAGCGGTGAGGCCTCGAGAATTTTCGGACGCCCATGAGGCACATCCCGTAGTAGTGCGTATTTCCCAAGTCGTTTTTCGCGTTTTTCGTATAGAGTTTAGGGCTGCACCAGCGTGGATTCTCACATTTGTTGCCAAAAGCGGTTTAAGGATGCCTCCGTCGGAGGCGGGAAGGCATGGCTGTAGCGCGGTTTCATCATACCACATTTGCATCTTCACTTTGTCGATTGCGCTTCTACTTTTAAAAAACTTTGCCGCATAATGTCATGAGCTAGCGTGTGGCTAGGTGTCGTGCGAATGAATGTGCAGCTACAGCTCAGACATTGAGCTGGAGGATGCAATTCACACAGCTATCCTCACACTGCGGGAGGGCTTTGAGGGGGCCTTGACGGAAAAATCTATTGAGATCGGCATAGTGGGGGAGGACAGGAAATTCCGAGTGCTGACTCCCGCCGAGATCAAAGACTACTTGAGCGAAGTAGAACTCGGTACGGCGTGAAGGAATTTTAGCCAGGAACAAGGCACGGGGTGAGGAGTAGCGACGCCAGCAACACCGCGGCCCAGAGATATTACAGCTTTGCATTTGTACCTTAGTGCATCTTTGAAACTGACTCAATGAATGTTGCACTACCAGTTGGCAGGCAGTTCTGCGCTAGAATACTGTGGCGGACTAGTGGGTGCTCGGTAGCCAGGAGGTTGGATGAACGCACTCAAATGGGTACGGGGAGGCCTGCTGCAAGGTACTCCTGAAGCTGTCATAATAGCACATGGAAGCTCGGTTTGCTATTTTACCCCACTACTGTCTAAGACGGACTGTTTGTAAAGGGCTGATAGTGCAGGGAGCTACGGGATTGCTGCTCTGCATCGAAGCACGTGCCACCTGAGAAGATGCAGGAATAGTTCATGCCTACTGAGGGAACACATCGCGAGGAAAGACGACTTACATGCCCTAACAAAACCGAGTCACTACAGTTTATTTATCATAGCGAGAATCCCAAACAAAAGTAGACCGCTGCTGTGGTGTCGCCTTTGGAGCTTCCATAGGGAAACGCTTGTAGCCCCCCAAAGCCTATGCAAAAACTTAGTGAAAAGCTGTGGCATGCCCTTAAAAAGAGCTGTCTCCCCCCATAGCGGACTAGGCAACATTTCAACACTCCTAGTACACTATATTTAACTAGTAATTAATAGAGAAGTATTGTTTGATGGGGCCGTGTACAGGTCTTTTGTGTTTCACAGTATACGCCAGTTCAGTATAGTCCGAATAAGAGTTGTGTGCGTGTGCATTAAATGCTATATGCAGTTTGGTGTAAATGTGAGGAGTGCTTAAATAGTGCAGCGGCGCTCATCCTAGCTGCACCTCTCACCTCATGCTGGGAACTTAAGGAACGAAGCAGGGGAAAAAGATTAGCTTGAGAAGACACTCAATGACTTTGTATTGGGTTTCTGTTGAGTTTGGGGTTAGGTGTCTCTCTGCGAATCCCTTAAAGAAAGTTTTACATAAAAACCTCATCAGCTGCTTGGGACGTCGCTACTCAGCAGCGCTGTAAGGGAAGGAGGTTTGGAGCACGTATCCAATTTCACTCGTTTGCAAACGCCTCTCCTGATAGGGTAATCTAGTGTAGACTTAGCGGCGGAACAGCAGGACTGGGCAGAAATCAAGATGTTTGCGGAAGCGCTACATAATCGTGTGCTGCCGGCAGGTTGATCACCGGATGGTCGTCCGGTGCATCACATATAGCTAATACCCAGGTCAGCTCCAAGTTGTATTCCGCTGTATCGGAAGGCCTCCAGCATGCAGATGAGATTGAGCGGTAGGCAAGCGATTCGTTGATAAAGGCAAGCTGCAGGAATTCACCAGCACGTACTGGCTCAACCTGGTGTTGGCGCTGAAAAAGGATGGAAAAGTGGCGCATGTGCGGTAACTCTACTTTCCTGAAAAAGGCCACTGATATGCGGAAGCTTCTGATGTCTCAAAGTTGCGAACTACTTAGCATGTTACACGAATGAACAGTGTACTCGACATCTCACTTTACAGACGCTTACTCAGAAACTATCTTAAGCCTGATGAAAGGGGCGAAAAAAGGCGCTCCAAACTTGCGCCACAAGAGAAGAGAGGAGCAGCTAGGGTGCCCGTAGCTGCATTCTATAGCCATTCTGGGCAGTCACAAGTAGTTACGCGTGTCATGCAGCCCACACGTACGCAGCACTGAGTCTTGTGTATCGAGCTACCAATACTCCGAGATATATCTGCAGTATATTGAACAAGCGTATCACTAAGTCAACACCTTGCTTATTCTTAGTCAATGTAACGCGTTGTACACAGTGTTTCTAGATGTAGCTTAGCCCGCTGCCAAGGGAAAGCTAGTGTGCATGGCTTCTGCTGCACCCTCTAAGCAGTCCAAGCACTTGCACCAAGTTGCACCTAGCAACCTTCAGCAAACGGGAGCGACGCGTAAATTCTTTTATTGGGCTAATACGGAGGGAAATACAACTCAAGAGCAGCCAAGACAAACAAATATCTGCTGTGAACCGTTAATAAGCATACCCAACGTTGCAGAAAGTACCCACAAGTGGCTTTCGGCTAGGTGTACTTGCCTCTACTTGGAATTCTGTTGTTCAATGATCCCTCTCACAGCTGCTGAAAGTGGAACGCTCGCTGACCCAACACCACGCAATTAAAGCTACCCAGCTTTCAGGCACCACGGTGGCCAGTCATAATAAGTAGCAGCTGCACACTTGGATGTCTTTTCATCACCTAAGGAAGAGGCATCTGCTACCTATTCACAGCTAGCCATCAAATCATCCCATGCCATCTTGAATGTTGAATAAAAAGCTGCTTGGCGGGCTAGGCGGAAAGCGAGTGCGATTGAAGCTGCCAAACTTTTGGACACCCCGGTGGCTAGTCACAGCTAGGAGCAACTGCACATTGGAATGCCCTGTCATCGCCAGAGGAATAGGCATCAGGTATTAGTTCACAGCTAGAAAACAACTCGAAATCCGAAAAAACAAAATAACGCTTAGAAATGATAGGGCAGTCGTTTAAAGGCGCAGAAAGAAGTTCTCCTGCATTACGGACGAACAGCCTCCTCCGGAAGTTTAGGTCAAATGACAGGAGTAAACCCATTGCCCCCGATCTTGTGAACAGGCCAAACGAAATAAGGGCAGTAAAACGGATAAGAGCTGTACACAACTCTTTTGTTGTCCTTATGGGATTAGTATGTATGGATATACAAGGAGAAGTCTCTGGCCACGCCACTCCAGTATTTTTGGAGGACCCCTAAAACAGCAGGGCTGTGTTTACGGACAAGGGGTGCAGACCTTTTAAGCAAAGAGCGGCTATTGCACTTTGCGCTTGGCCGCACTCTGCTTTGCAAATCAGGTGGCTCGCTTGCCAAAGTACCGTTCTAGAATTGGGCACCGGTACAAAAAAGCCCACCTTGCACCGCGTTCAGTGCGCACACAAAACGGCAGCGACACAGTAAAATATACCGCAGATGCGTGGCTCATTTCATCACTCTCAAGCTTATCCTAGTCCACTCTCCTCGCAATTCAGTTTTCGAGAACTATACTACAAAGGCCAATACAGCGGAACTCTCCACAAGCAGGCTGCGACTACAGCTCTTCTTGCGGCTGCACCCTGGTCCCTGACAGCTGCTCTTGCCCTGCCATGTGTGGCGGACGACACTCTGCACCGGAGGCCGCCATTTTTGTTGTGCGACGACGAGGGAGCACCAATAGTAGTTGTGATTACAGAAATTTGCATCTCTAGTCGCACAAAGAAGCGCTCTCTGCGTGGCTGCCTCTGTAGGAGTGCATCCATCAGTCAGTCACCTGGTGGGCTCCTCTCAAATGCAGCTCTCAAGCCCGCGATCAGCATCCTTCAGGCCTTCCAGGTGTGTCATGCGCCCACTTTCGGCATCCCCCGTCCCCCCACTCCTCGCCCCACCTGTGGCCTCCGAGTCCACCTGGGCCCCATCGGTCTCCCCAGCTCTTTCCAGTGCTTCCGGGAGAGGATCCACCTGGAGATGAAGGGGGCCCCTCCTGCCAGTGCTGCGCCCACTTCTGACCGCTGCCATCGTCGAAAAATTGCTCTCCCCACCGCTCCACACGACGAGCGCCGGACGCCGATGTCGCCTCCTTGTGAGCTGTCTTCCACCCCCACCGCTCCTGCCATGTTTCCAGCCAGCTCTCTCCCTGAGGGCACACGCTCAGGAAGCTGCACACGGACTAGAAGCCCGAAGCGCTGCAACGAAAGGCGCAGCGTGGCCACATGCGCTCCGACAAGGAAAAGCAAAAATGTCGCTTAAAGCTTCTTCGCAGTCTGACTGCGTAGCATTGCAGTTGGGGAGCACCTGAGCATTGCTTCCCTTTTTCTCTGCCCAAGTTTCCGTCTTCTGATCTCCATCAAACGTTTCACGCCAGCGTTCTTCCCACGCATCTCCTTGCCTGCGACAAGCCCCAATTATACGCGCCAGGGATCCAAGCCGTCTCCACAGAAAATCCCAATACACTTATAGGCGGAACAAGGAGGAAAGAGGGAGAAGGCTCTTTTGCATCACATAGCTTTAAAGCAGGGGGCTCCTCCATAAAGATTCCTAGCTAAGCCCAGAGCATGTCTTAGGAAAGGGTCAATTTACCTATTCCAGCCCGTCTTCTCCGCATCTTTCTCTTGGGGGGTTTCACGCCAGCGTTCCATCCACTCACCCTCCTCATTTCCTCCCCGTTTCACTGCCCACTTCTCTTCCAAGCCATCAACCACCCCAAATCGCTCTTCAAACCAGGAGGTCACTGCTCTGTCGCACTGGTCTCTATAAGCACACAACACACGGGCAGGCAGCAGCAGCAAAACATCAGCACATTCAAACTCATCCAGATACGATACACATGAAGGTCCACGAAAATTTCGCAGGCCCTACAGAGAACACCCCCATAGAGGTATTCCCTGTGTTTCATTACCCGTCTCGTTGCACTGTACTCCATGTGAGGCCCTCAATGCTGCCTTCTCCCCATTCCTGTGCATCCTTCCTCCCCTTTCCCCCTCGAACTTGCTAGCCGAATAGCCTCGCTATCCCCATCTCCCTGTCCTGTGCAGGTTCGGTCTCTACTATGCGCTTTCTCCCCCTCCCTGTCTGTCTCTCTCTTGACTCTACTTCGCCCCAACCCTCCAAACCCCCGCCCCTAGCCCGTGTCTTGCAGTCCGCCTTAGTGCCGAAGCCTACGATCGTATCCATTCGTTGCCTTCTTTGAGAGTCTGTTCATCTCCGTTCGCGTGCCGCTCGACCTTCTCAATAAACTTCTCCCCACAAAACCAATGCTCTCGCTCCCGCCACTGCTGCTGCCACTCCTTGCTTTCGGCAGTACTGCTGCCGCTGCTAAAGCCCCAGCGCACTGCACCCCCTTCCCGTTCTCTGTCCGGTTCCTCCCAGCTCTTGTCCACCCAGCTATCGCTGCCTCCTGGCCCGCATCCCCACGACTCCCGCCACTGTGTGCCATCCACCTTGCTCCCGAACTTCTCGCCTGCACTCAATAGACCCCACAACTCGTAGGTACCTCTCCACCAAATTGATCGGTGAATGCGCACTTGGCACCAGGGTGAGACTGCTGTCAGGGGCTGCAGAGGCGTCGATCGTAATTCACTGGCCTGCGTTGCACCCCTTGAGCCATGCGCCAGAATCAAAGGGTAGGGTTTCAGGGCGGCCTATTTGTAGTTTGGCTTCGCTGGACCTTTTTTCGAGCCATCAGGCATTTCCTTCCATCTGTCAACTTGCTTCTCGCCGCCGTTGTCGTACCAGTTCTCCCGCAGCACCGCGCCGCTGTCCTCTACCCCCCTGGCGGAAATTCCATATGCAATATACGTAGGGTTAAGGGCCCTAGAGTTTCAAATGCATGGCCCTCTCTTTTTACGCCTTCACAGGGACCCAAAAGGCCAAAATATCTTGTAGATGACTTGGAGTCAGCTCATTGCACGACTTACTCTTTCGTTCCCCAAGAGTTCCCATGCGCTTCGCGCCACCACTTGTCGTCAAACCGCCTTCTTCGACGTAGCGGCTGTGTTTGCAGTACAACAACCTCACGGGAGGTCACCTCGCCTCCTGGCAGCTGAAGCGCCAACAGCAATTGGAAGACCCAGAAAACGCGCAACGGCGCTGCGCGGTGAAAGCAACAACAAGCTAGCGTAAACTCGGCAGCAGACAGAGTGGCAGCAGCAACAAACACAGGTCGGCTGCTTCGTACAAGGATGTGCAAATTGACTCTTTGTTGCCCCGCCTCCGGCTCCTCCGTCTCTGTCTCCGGTATTTCTTGCGTTTCCTCCCACTGCTCGCCCCATTGCATCCCGTCTTTCCGTCGGCTGCCCTTCTTTCGTCCCCAGAGGTTCTGCGCAAATACCGTAGCCTATAGTCGAGGTCAAAGGCCTTTATTCCCAAGCCTTAGAGGCGCTAAGCGGCGAGTGCAGCGTCACTCACACCCACTGACAAGTCTAGCTGCCGCGTGTCATGCTCCTGTCGCTTGGATCTGTGTGTGGCTCCTGAACACGTCGGCGCTTTCACGCGCACGACTGCTGCTGCTGCTGGAGCTACTGCAAACACCGCTACTTGCCTTGCTTGTGATGAATGCATCACCTCCTTGGTGCTTCACGAGGGTCTCCTCCACCCACAAGTCCGCCGAAAATTCATCGCCGGTGTCTTCCCACTCTTCATTGGCGACCTACATGCGAGGGAGACAAGGGAAGGCGGCGGAAACTCGCATAAAAGGAGTGAAGCGCCTAGCAGGGCAACTGGTTGCATCTGCAAGGCTCGGCAGAGCACAATGCCACCTGTGTAGCAGTAGATAGGGTAACAGCATCATCAGCATCCAACTCCACTTGAACGGTAGCTGACCTCGACAGAAACGACCTTGCCATCTGAAAATATCTGCGTCTCTTTGCGTTGGCTGCCCCGTGCTTTACCAGGCCCACCCTCAGCGGGCCGGACCCAAGTGTCTGTACACTCCACGGCGCAGCCCTCTTTCACAGTCACTTGCACCCTGCGTCAAACGCCACCGCAAACAGATGTACAGAGTCGCAGGGTTACAAGCCTTAGACCGCAGACCCCCAACCATCGACTTGTTTGATCCTTTACAACCCCCGTCCATACCAACCATCCTAACTTCCCCTGGGCGACAAACCGCACTCGCGACAACCTCTCAAACTGTGCAGAGAAACTCCAATACCCTCCACCTGGAGAAGCCGTATAGAGCCTACGTGGTGCAATACTCCTCGAGTTGGTTATCGGGGTGAGACCTTCTAACGCCCCTGCGCTCCTCCATGCGACTGTTTTCCGTCCGCCTCCGTCGAACGGAATCTCGTGTCGCATCAGGTTGTTCCTGCCACTCTTCTTCCCAAGACGTTCCGCTGCAATACACACAGCACACTCCAAAAGCCTTCGCTGAAATTCCTTTGCCCTTACCTGCCTGTCGCACCCCACCCCCACCCCACGCATTGACCTCTGTCGCAACTCCGCGTAATTCGCCCTCCCCACTGTCCGCCTTCCCTCCTGCCTGGCCTAAAAGCTCATGCAACCCTCTTATCTGTTCTACAGGTGGCTGCCTGGACGGAGCGCACGGCTGTGTGCACCGAACGCCTCCCACAGGCCTCGCAATTGGCTAATGCCCAGCAAGAAACTCTCGCCGAGAAGCAACACGAAAAGAGCAGCGTGAGCGCGGAGGAACGCGCTCCCGAGAGGCCTCCGATGCATGCAAAGGAAGCTTGTTCGACGTGTCAGATGCCACAGGAGGGTTGTGATAGTTACCTAGGGTCTGTTCCTTTCTTGGTGCCGGTCTTGCTCCCGTCGCTGTGAAATGTTGTTTCTTCGCTCCAAGCCTCTTGACCCCCTGCTGTCTCTCTCCAGAGCGCCCGGTAGAGTACTCGGCCGTCTGCCTCTCTGCGCTGCAACCGTCCCCGAGTTTCAGACCCCCGTGTCTCTTCAAACAGTTCCAGCTCCTGGCCTGGAGAAAGACCATCTGCTGCTGCCGCGGCAGGCGTGGCTGCTGCCGCTGCGAGCAGCTCTTCTACTGCCTGCGCTGAAGCGCCTTCAACCTCCTCAGTCTCTCCCGCGACCAAAGGCTTCCTTCTCAGCACACGAAGATTCCAGTGCCTGCCCTCCCCTCTCTGATTGTCCGTTCCTCGCTTGTTTATCCTAATGATACCCGTCAGCCTGTCCTCCGTCTCCTCCTCCTCCCACACCTGCAAGATAGCCTGCTCGCGCTCCTGTTCCCCTTCTTGCTCCTCGTCCTTGTGCTGAGGCCGTAACTCCTGCACAACCTTCTCCACTCGGCGCTCCCGTGCTGTGTCTTCCCACCGGGAAACCCACCTGAGGTGACCCCGCACCCCACACAAAAAGAGCGAGCGGCCTCTAAATTTTTATACCCCTGAACCCTCGCCGAAGTCAAGGACGCACGCTAGCTGCTGGCTGCCAACTTCTTCGCGCTGCGTGCTGAGTCCCCTTCCCAAGAAAAGTCTCCCTCGCCCCTCTTTGTGCATGTGGCTCTGCTGTGTGGCTCAGAGCCTTCGAAAAAAAAACCGACCGCTCATTGGTTCTGTAGTTTCGACCTTGGCTTTGCCCAAACTCCAACACCCTGGCCTGCGGCTCTTGCTGAGGGACTGTCTGGACAGCCCA
Organism: Cyclospora cayetanensis; assembly: GCF_002999335.1. Lineage (NCBI taxonomy): Eukaryota > Apicomplexa > Conoidasida > Eucoccidiorida > Eimeriidae > Cyclospora > Cyclospora cayetanensis. The sequence continues at coordinate 93,500 of NW_020312093.1, read as the reverse complement.
CTTTTCGACCCAACTGCCGTCATTTGCTTTCTTTCTTCCCCACCGCAGGTTCCCGTTCTCCGCGCTGTCGATCTCCTCGTAGAACCCCTCGTGCTGCACAGACACTGTGTTGCTGCCGCCGCTGCCGCCACTGCCACTGCCCAAATGCAGCCGCGCAGGAAGTGCAACATTGAAAGAAGGCTGGGATACAAGGCCTACAAGCACACCCACCGCAAACTCTTACCCCAAGGCCTGCCTGCTCCCTCACAGCACGCGTCTCCGCAAACGTACAGCCTCCTTGTAGCCCTCTATACTACACGCGCTTCGAACTTATCGCCAGCGCTGCTTACCTTCGGGATGCTGGCTTCGCGAGACAGCTCCAGTTCGTGGATGCACAGCTAGGCGAAGAATAGGCGTTGGTTGCTGCTGCCTCTGCAGCAACTCACTGTTGATCTCTCCCGTTACTTCTATCTCTGTCTTGCTGCCATCGGCTAGCTGCTGCAGCAATACAGCCCCCCTGCCGCCCCTCTGCCTGCTGCTACTGGTAGCACTCCTGCTGCTGGTGCCTCTAGGGGGGAATCCGCTGCTGTCTCGCGTGGGACTGGTGCTGCTGCAGCTGCCGCTTGCTGCAGTCGTGCTGTCCATACGCCCCAGATTACTGCGACTGCCGCTGCTGGTAGCAACTGCGCTGCCGGCACTGGTGCTGCTGCTGTCATTGCTGGTGCTTGGAGGCTTCTTGAGACGTAGGACAGGAGCACCAGGTGCCGAGGCCTCCTCTTCAGACCCATTTGACGCCTTGGATGGGATACCCATTGTTACTCCTACTGCTGATGAGGATGATGGGGCAGCTATTTATCGTGTTCCTGCTACAGATACTGCTCGGGTGTCAGCACGGGCGCTACCATGCTTGGGGGTGGTAGTGCCGTAGGAGCTTTCGCAAACTTACCCCCGAAACGCTCGTCGGATTCCTTGTTCTTTCGATGGAGTTCCAATGGTTCTCGCTGTGACTACTGCCGTTGCTACACCTGCGCTCGTTACTGTGGGCTACAAGGAGACACGGAGCCTGCGGTGCGAACTGTAGAAATAACTGTGCACACTGTCATGGATTCCACTTGCTGCAAAACTATCAGAATTGCCGATGTACTGATATTGGTAGCCCAATCGTTACCATTAGCGGCAGCTGCAGAAGCCACAGCTGAGGCTAATTGTGCGCAGCCGCCGCGTGCTGTCCCGTCGCTGTCTCCGCTACTGTCTTCAGCTGCCTTCTGCTGCCATTGCCACCCTTTATCTCGAAGATTATCTTGCCTTCATATAGTACCGATTTCTGCGGTGGGGATTTGGTTTGGACCCCTCGGACTCCCCCAATTAGGGGCCCCAAGTCGTATACAGCCCTACACCACTCCGAAATCGAATCCTCAGTGTCAATACCAAGATATTACCGTTGCACTTCTTGTTGGATCCACTGTGTTGTTGGCACTACATTTTATTGCGTGCCGCCATGCATTGACCAAGGGAATTTATGGGCGGTGTCTCCTATCGGCCTGTCAGTTTGCCAGTGTGTACTGTAGAGCAGGCTCAGTGAGCGCCCTGTCAGTTTATGCTTGAGTAACACCGCTAAAAATGGCTCTGCCGCTTGAATTCTCCTTCAAGACATCATTTTATGCACATGACATTGGCCGGTCTCATGAGATCTTTTCCGTTTGGGGACCGGCGAATGGTGATTTATTGACTACGTACTTGTTTCGCAGCGGAGATATTCACACACGCACTTTCTACTATAACCTGGCATTTGATTAGGAACTAGTAAAAGATTTACTATTTGGCTTGGCTGTTTGTATGTCAAATCTGCTGCAGAGTAGAGTTAACCCAGATTACAGGAAGCACTTTGTGTGCCTGTGAGCTTTTGATTTTGGCGGTGTGAATGCGTGGAGAGCATGGAGAGTGCACCAACACCCATTCATCCTACCCTATTTCTTCTTCCCCATGCTAGAACCCTGCAGGGTGACGAGAGAAATGGAGGAATGGGATGTGTCTAGAGGGACACCACCTTCTTTACATGAATTTTTGTATTAGGTTTCGGGATAGGAGTGCCTGCCTGTGAATACCCTCAAAGTGGAGGCCTACAGCTGCTCTCTGAAATGCTGTGGCAGCGTTAGTAGCTGCACCCTGGACACAGTCCTTCTCACTGCACAGTGTGGGAACATCAAACCTCAGTGTCCGTAGTGGGCCAAGTCATTTCCATGAGTCCTGGATTGAAATATCCTTTTAGATAGCACTGCCATTTCCAAGCTAAGCTTGTCCTATCACAGGTGTAAGAGTTAGCTTATTTGTTGGATGCGATAGCCTTGGAGCTGTATGAAGACACAAATGGGGTGATACGCGCCATACAGCCAGCTGTTGCCAAAAGATCCGCTCTGTCCGCCACTATGGATTCCTACTATGCCTCGACGAATTTGCGAGTCACCTTCTCTGCCTCAGATGTTACCACAATGGCCCTTCACCTGAGGCTATTAGGAAGTTGTTGAAGACAACGGAGAGGACAAAGAGCATCTCACGAACAGCACCTGTTCATTTGCTTGATAGGAGGCAAGGAACTACTAACATGGCTGTCTCTCTCCATCCTGCTTGCAGCACATTTACTCTCACTGTTTCATTTTAAAGTGGAGAGTCTGGATCGCTCAACAAGCACAGGACACACTACAGGGTAGTAAGGCGCGCCCTTTTCGCACACGCGAGGGAGTTGTCAAGTTCTACGCCGAAATTCTACTCCTAGATTTGCCTGAATCGCTTTCTCTCTGACTGATTAATTTGAAAAGATGCAGTGTACAGCTGGACAGAGAAGGCTTAGTCAGCAGGCAGGACGCCTGTCAGCTGGCCTACAAATCCTACGGGAATCCCTGCTGCTTTACAACGAGCGTCATTTCTTCCCTACAACTGATGCTAGGGACGTTGCAGTGAGTGCCATTCTCTCCCAACAATATAGCTTCCCCAAAATACCAAATTATTGCTCATTATTCCCATCGCCTGGCCGAAACCAGGCAGCGGTATCTAGTGAAAAAAACTTCATAACGTGTGGTGGGGCGTGGAAAAATGCCAACACTCTATGCATCAGTGTATTTTACTATCCAGACCGACGTTCGCTCTTTAACATGCTACTCAAAGCGTCTTCAGGGCTGTCATCCTCCTAGAGTTGCTCGCTGGCTTAGGTGCCTCATGCTGTAAGAGATAGCCAACATAGTCGCCGACGCGCTCTCGCGATGCCCCAGCAGTCTACCCTTGTGCAATACGGCCTCCTTTTGCTAGTATGGCAAAAACCTAGAGTGGTGGAATGATGAAGAACCACTACGTTGACGACGGCCTTCTGTGGCCCAAAACAAAGCGTGGACTCCTTCCCGTGTGCAAGCATACTTCACTCCTGCTGTTTTGCGCGAAGCACATACTCATGCTCTTTCGGGCCATGGTGACATTTATGCTACGGTGTAAAATTATCGACGCACTTTTTGGTGGCTTGATGTGCGTCTCACTGCAGATGAGTGTGCGTAGTCGTGTCCAGATCGTCAGCAGCTCAGGCATAGCAATTTTCTTAAGTTTCGACCGCTTTAAAGCCTTCTCGCTCGCATAAGGATGTAGAGTGGCATGACTGTGGACTTTGCTAGTGGACTGCTGGAGGTCAAGGGTGTACACGCATACAATGTTACGTTTTATTGTATCGAACCAACAGTACTCTTGAATATATTGTGTCCGCGAGCAGACACACCCATTAGTCAATTCTTTACTAGTTCTTGTCCGGATAGACTACAGTGCGGTAGAAAGCGCTGAATTGTAGCGTGGCCCGTAGCATGGTCCCTTATATGGGAAATTCAGAGGGAAGCCCCTCCGGCAGGGGAGGGCGGAGGTTCTTTTGAGAAAAGCTAACTCACTTTTTGTTTGTTAGCATTGAGTGTGCAGCTATGTTTCTCAACGGAGACCTCAGATGGAGGGGTACTAGCCTAAGAGTGTTTGCACCAAGTTGCTAATGCCAACTTTGTGCCCGACTACGCACAATTCATTCTCGGCGCACAGAGTGAACGCTCCTCGGTAGCAAGTAGAATATAGGAACAGCCAAACAGACGAGTCAGCGGGTACTAAAACAGGTCATTTTAAGAGGAGCAAAGTGTAGCTTTGCCTGTTAGGCTCTCCATGGTGGCACCCATGAGGGACACGCTCACTGAATAACTAAGTAGTTGATATCAATTAACAGATTCAGCTTACGCGTGTGATGGCACCTTGCACAATGCAGGGGGAATCGTATTCAATAGGGAAACTCCTGACTTCTAGCCTAGGACTGCACGTCGTTCTATTTACAGACTCTTGGTAAAACGGCTGCTCGGGTCTATGCAACAGTTGTCAGTACTAGTTGCTCCAATATTATGTAACATCCATAGAAGCGAGCTACGCAATTACTACCAAAATAGATACGGTCTGCGTTTTGCGGGTTCCATGCAATCAGTAGGTTCCGTAGCTCAGCAGGTTAGAGCGTGTGGCTGTTAACCACAAGGTCGCAGGTTCGATCCCTGCCGGTACCGGCTTTGTTACTCTGAGTATCACCTTTTGCCGACTCTTTACGCTTCCATTATATAAATAGGTGCTTCTGTTAGGATGTGTGTATTTTCAAAATGCTATCTCTGTTGAGAGAAATCTGGTGGGCGGGAATGTCTTTCGGCCGCAATTTCACTGGCAATCCAGTGTGAGCCCTCACCTCAACACAAAGTGCCTGCATATTCACTAAACACTCCAGAATAAAACAAGTATCTCATTTACAGTTTGAAAAACATCGAATGGCGCTTCGAATGCGACGGCAGCTGCAGCCACAATCAATACCAGCCACTGCAGGTCCGCTGCAGCATGAGCAGTAGCAAAGCGGGTGTGGATCTGCCAGCCTCTTAGAGCCAATAGGAAGCTGCCATCCCTGGAATCACAGGGAGCGCAAGTGTATTTGTGCGTTCCTTAGCGAAGGGGTTTAGCGAAATCCTCATCGAACTCTCTGAGTGTGCATCCGTTTCCAAGGCCACCTCGTAGCAGCGGCAGCCGTGTTGCCAACGGTAGGATTGCGACTTAGAGCAAGGCCAGTTGAAGCCGTAGCGGGTGGGGGCCAGCCGGCAGCAGCGGAGGCAGCGATAGCCTCAACGATCAAGGGCCTTTACCGGCAGCTCATTAATAGAGAGAGAGCAACAGCAGCCTGCAGGAGCAGCTCCCGCTGCTGCTGCAGTAGGCGTGGAGCTGCTGCATCAAAGGCAGCATGCTGCATTTTACGTGTTCACGGGGGCAGCAGCAGCAGCTGCTGCTGCGGCAGGACCTGCACATTCTCAGGCAGGCTAGCAGTCCGTGCTGTCTTGCTGCTCGTTAGGCCACGGCTCTGATGTATGAACATCCAGTGCGGCAGCAGAGGCGGCAGGAGGTGCTGCAAACTTATATTTGCCACTACTTTGCTTGTGCTGTTGAAGATTGTCGCACATCGACCCCGTTTCCTAGGATCAGCTGCCGCGGAAGCCGCAGCAGTCGATACAGTTTAGCGTGAAGATGGGAGCCTGTGGCAGCAAGAAGGTCCAGCTGAGTCGCAGCGGCGATCAGCAGCAGCAAAAACAGGAGCAAAGACAGGAGCAGGAGCAGGAGCAGCATCCAAAAGAGCAGCAGCAAGACCAGCAGCAAAAGCAACAGCAACAACAGCCTCCCCAACGGCAACAGACAGAGGGAGACCTGCAAGAGCAGCCAAGCGTCAGCGCAGCTCACGCAATTGGAGTTTCGCTGCCTAAGCAAAAGAGTCTGAAGGAGCAGCAGAGAAGACGCCTTTCAATTTCTGTGACGGTTGTTGAAGATCCTGCAGCATCGGCAGGGACGCACGGGGTAGCCTCCGCAGCGGCACCGATGGCAGTGGGTAGCTCAAACACTAAACTGAACGGTGGGGATGGTGTAAGTGCCACCCAGGGCAGCAAAGGATACGCTCAAGTCGTAGGGGCTGACAGCAGCAGCAGGAAGGCGTTGTCGTTTTCTTGCTCGAACAACGAGGAAAGCACCGACAATCCGGCAAGGGCCGTGACGGCAGCAGTGCCTCATGAAGTTTCTGCGGCTGGGGCAGTCTCTCATGCAAAGGCACCTCTTAAGAAGCAGACTTCCACAGTCGAGCAGCGACGCTCTCATGAAGGTACCTCGGCAGCAGCAGCAGGAGCAGTGCCGCCTGGCAACAGCAGCCTGAGTACGAGCGCTGTCTTAGCTGAGAAGGGCTTCTGTCCTGATCTGCCCCTGCTGTTTACACCTCTGCCCTTCGCACCAGAGAAGGCATGGCTACACCTGGAAGACATCACTGCGCAGTTTCTCTTGGAGCACTTCACAGCCGACTCCCCAGACCCCACCAGATGTGCAGTCTTAGGTGAGCTTCCCTGTGGACGAGGCGCTTTCGTCATGCGATTTCGAAGCCTCAGCGTCAGAGGGGTTTGTGCGTCATGATGCTTCACCACATGCCCATACACATGCACAAGCCATAGCTATTTCAAAGGAGGGAGGGCAGGTGGTACAGAGTTTCGGAGTTTCACGAAGACCTGGCAACCTAAGGGCCAGTTCAGGGGCAGAGTTCTGTGATACAGGTGTGCATGCACACCACTAATTCAAGTTTCAAAGTGTTGGGGTTGTTGGCTTCTCCAGGGTTCCCTGCGCGTGAACGCCAGCGGGGCTTCGATAACAAGCGGATGGATTGCGTGGTATGTCAGAATCTGTGCCCCCTGGCGACAGCAAATGCTTTTGAAACATTCTTGAGGGGGCACGGCGTCCGCGGGGTTGTTGTTGTGAGGGGGGGTTTGCGCGCAGCTGTCTGCAACTGAGGGATGCGGCAATTTCGACGAGTTCCAGACGCAAATTGGTGTTGGCTGCTCCTGCAAGAAGGGTCTCAAGCCGGAAAGCCCCAATCAGGATGACTTTTCCTTCATCAGGTATTTCCTGGAGTTGCGAGAGTGCAGAAGGGGCTTGGGGCAGCAGCAGAGTCCATCGGTGTAGGTAGGCTCTTGGTGCAGTTCAAGTTTTGGATTCGAGCGGGGGGGGGGGGTTAGGGGTTGTCTCAGCAGGAGTAATCGTTCGGGGTGTGTCTGGCTGCACTTCCGCGGCTTTTCAGGTGCTCCGCGTTCGGCGTCTATGGGGTGTTTGACGGCCACGGTCCTAGCGGTCATCAAGCATCGGACTTCGTGCATCGCGTGCTGTTGCTGATGCTGTTGTCTCACCCCCTCCTGAGAACAGACCTCTCGGTAGCCGTTGCGAGCGCTTTTCACGCCGTAGGTTTGCCTCCAGGCCTTGAAGCTTCATCGCTTCTCCCTTTTTCGTGTCAGAAGGAAGCTTCCCTGTTGCCTTTTAAGGGTCTTGCTTGGGGCTTTCTAGCGTCCGGTTGCACATGCAGACCCACAAGGCGCTTTTGGAGTTTTGTTCCGAGGAAAAGAATGTCGACTCTTCGCTTTCGGGCACGACTGCCACCCTGGTGCTGCACGAGGCGGGCAGGCTGACCGCTGCCTTTGTGGGAGATTCTCGCTGTGTCCTCGCAAAGATGAACAGAGACGGTAGGCCTTGACTTAGCGGTGATCAGGCGTGGCAGTGGGGCGATGGCGGCAGCTGGCAGATGCCTGCTGATCAGCAGCGCCATGTGATCGAGATACACATGGATTGCAGCGCTCAAGGCTTCGGCCTTCGCGATTGGGGTTGCTACAGGCACGATAATCCCTGCCTTCGCTACGGTCGACCACAAGCCTACGAACCCTTTAGAAAAGAAGCGGATCGAAGCGGCAGGTCAGTTCGCTGTGCAGGATGCGGGGGAGGGGCGTTTCTTGACGTCACTGCCTTGTGCACACGGCCGCCTCATGCAAGTGATGCCTCGGGCGTCTGTCTACCTTGAACTCCCCGCGCGATACGGACAGCGTGTCGTCTGGGGATCAAAGTCGTTGGGTCTGCGGTATATGCATGTTCGCGTGCATGCATGCTTGTCTGTGTGTATGATGGGGGGTGTGTATCTATATATCTGTGCTGTATGCATATCTGTATGTATGCATATGCATATGTATCTGGGTACCCACCTGTAATGTATCCATGTATATATATGTATATATCTGTGTTTTTTGCACGCATATATATACATTTATACACATACATAAATTTAATGTGTGTGTTTGTGTGTGTGTGTATGTGTGTAACAAGGTGGCGAGGTGATGCGCCTTGATTGTGACATCCCACATCGCGTGTTCGTGAAGGATCATCTGTTTCCTGGTCTGGCAATGAGCCGAGCCATCGGGGATGGCATCGCTCACCAAATAGGCGTCATATCGGAGCCGGAAATAGTCCAGGTGGGGGTCTATGATTTCCATGTGGCTGGTGTTTGCGCATCGCTGGCGTTCAGCATTGGGGCCTAGCACGGGATGCGCTGGCCGCTGGCTCTTGAGGTGTATTTGCAGGTCCCTCTAGACGAGAACTCCTTGTTTTTCATCGTCGCCAGCGATGGGGTGTGGGAGTTCATCAGCAGCGAAGAGGCAGTCAGCATTGTGGCCCGTGTAAGCCAAGTGTGTGTCCTCTCGGGGCGGTCGTTTATATATATATATATATAAACAACCTCCCCAAGAGAACACACGCAGTCCTAACTGACCACAAGCACATCCGAGTGCCGCTAGCATATATAGATACATATGTATATGTATGCAGCAAGCATGAGGCTTGCAGCTCTCTGGACGCGTCTGTAGTTATGCGGAGCACATGGATATTCTTTGAAACACACACGAGCATTCTTGTGACGTGGCAGCGAAAATAACAGGGCCAGCGTTTGTCGCTTGCAATGTGCAGTACGTCACGGGGAGTCCGGATGACTCGGAAAGGATGAAAGATGCAGCAGACCGCCTCGCATATGAAGCTTTCAGGCGCTGGATCGACGAGGAGGGCAACGTTGTCGATGACGTGGGCACGAAGTGCCTGGTTTCCTTTTTTAACCCTAATACATACGTTATACATGTATAAATAACTAACATATACATGTATATGTTGAAGCGTATAGACCTCACGCGTAGAGGCCCAACAAAAGCCAAGCAAGCAACACACACTTTCTTTGACCAGTGCATGCCGACTGCAATCATAGACACCATAAGGGCTTGATCCGGGAGTCACGCGGCCTCAAATTGAGCGGCTGCGCAGCTTATTTGAAGGCGTCTCGTTTATGAATGCTGATTAGGGTTTGGAATTGCTTGTGTGTGTTTTGGTTCTTTCTGTTCGCACAGGTAACCGTAATAGTCGTGTGGGTGGCGCGCTAGCGAGCTCCCGTCTCCGATTGAAGCTTTCTTTTTTGCGGGCCTAGTGCTTCCAGCAGGAAGCTCCGCCACGCAGGAGGCAGCAGAAAGCTGTCATCGGTTGTAGCGAGCTCGCGCGCAGGGTTGCTGCTCGTATCTGTGTGCTTCTATCGGCCTAGCTGCAGCAGCAGCGGCAAACTTAGCCCTTACGACCCTATATTCTCACGAGGCTTCCGATGCGCACTACAGGCGCAAACGAAGCAATAACGACAGCATCGAACTTCGGTATAGGTCAGAGGATTTACGCAGCGGCATAAAGGGCCCTACTGCAGCGTAGCTTTTGTTACGGGGCTTTGGTTCATGACGAGGTAGGCAAGGGCAGATGCAGCTCCCCATAAGTCTGCCTGAAGAAGCTGACCGTCCAGCAGCAAATGTTGCAGGAGGAGCAGGAGGGGTAGGGCGCCGTTGCTGCAGCTAAAGCTGCCGAATACCTCTGCCTCGCCGGTCGGATCCGTGCGACTCCACAAGAAAAGCAAAAAAGAAAAGAAGCACTGCTGCTGCTGCGCTGGGGGTAGCAACCCCAGACCCACTAGGGCGTACGTACACCCAGCGCCAAAGGACAACAGGCGGAGGAAGCGCTGCCTACTGCCTGTCTCTGCTTCCCTCGCGTTGCTGGCAGGGGCGCTGCTGCTAGTCGCAGCACTGCGGCCGCTGCTCCTCTCCTCGATACTGCAGTGCCTCTCGAGCAGCGGCAAATACGTATAGGCGAACGAAAGGGCGAGGGCAGCTGCCAGGGAGGCTTCTCCGCAGTAGAAGAGAGGCGACACGAGACGCCATGGCTGCTTTTCTCTAAAGGCTTTTCGAATGTCAAGGTGGAAGAGAGAGGCAGGAAGAGGGTGTCCTGCCGCTGCTGCTGCTGTTGTTGCGGCAGAAGCTGCAACGCAGAACAGCAGGTAAGCCCGGCTGATAGGCGGCAACGAAAGCACCCACTGTCGCCAAAAAGATGCAATCTTGGATTCGAACGCTGTGCTGCTGCTACTGAACCCCAAGAAACGCAGCAGCCCTTCCTGGCTGCGCTTCAAAATGCCAGTCTTCTTGTCCCCGAACGCCTTCTGCTGAAAATCGCTGACTCCCTGAAATCCCAACGGGAGGAAGCGGCCACGCCGTGACAGGTAGCTGTGCTGGTCGTGCTGCTGTGTCAGCGGCTGCTGCTGACGCCAGGCTGGCTTCTTTGGGGTCGTGGAAGTGACAGCTCCCACGGGGGAAGATCTCACCGCGCAGTTCCCGCTGCTGCTGGCGTCTCCACTCAAGCGGATTTCCCGGCTGAACACGTGAAGGCCTTGTAAAAGCAGCAGCAGCAGCAGCGAGACTTGAGATCTAGCCATTGCGCTTTGTCGCTGCATTAGCAGCGGCAGTAACAGCTACAGCTGGTGGGCCATACTGAAGGAAGGCTGTCTTGTTCGGGCACTGCGGATATTATGCCCCTGTGCGGGGAGATGCTGTTGTTGCTGCCGCTGCCAGCAAGCGGCTGCTCCTGTTGCCGCTTGTGTTGCTATAATCCGACTGGAATCCGGACTGCGGCTGTAGGGTCGTGTGTTTCCCCCCTTCAGTGCTACAGAGAGCGTTGCCGACTCACGAGCAGCCCCGCGCCTAATGCCCCCTACACATACGACAAATGCGTGTCTTGCGTCTCAAAGCATTAAAAAGCAGAAACTATAAAGTATATAATCGCAGTCAGCAAGTCGTTAAGCCACGCAGGAGACGAATCGGAGCGACCGGCCGAAAGCATCGAACCCCATGGGGCTGGCAGCTCTGAACAAGGGATGCTGGATCCCAGAATTCGTCGTGCATGCAAATGCACTTCAGCTAGAGCTTGCGTTCACAGACGCGCATTTAGCTCGCAGCTTATGTTGTTCAGGGGCCTCTTACGGGCCATTTGCACGGAACTGCCTCCTCGTGGTGGCTGGCATCGTGCCGAAGTCTGCCGGCGAGACACCAAATGGGCGGGAGCTCAGTGCGCTGTACTTACAGCGGCAAGGTTTCTTTCTGCGAGGTATGGCCCGTGTAGCGCCGCCTTAAAGGCCCAGAAGGCGGTAGCCCTCGCCTCAAACGGCCCCGCCGCTCAGTTGCGGCGCGAGAGAGAAGACATGACGCGCAAGGGAACGGCTCTAAGTAGCCTTGAGCAAGTGCAAAAGACAGTAGTCTATCACGACCTAGAGCCGCGATCACCGATGGCAACAAGGGTTTGCCGCGCCGCTCGGAAGTGCAGCCTTCAGTCTATGTCTATCTAGAGGAAATGCTGGTAGACACCCATCTTAGCGGTCCAGGCCAAAGAACTCGCACCCTCAATGTAGGACCCTCTATAGCGCTACGTCAGAAATATCCCCCCTTCCTTCCACCAAAACAACGAGAGCATTCAGCGGCGAGGCCTGGCCTCGTTATGGTTTGCTGCCACTACAGTTGAGGCTCTCATGGCTCGTGTCTGTTTTCGGGGCTGCCTTGTAGGCAGGCGAATGGGTTTAGAGCTCATCCTTGACCGCCTCGGAGGGAGTCCACTTTTTAGCATCCTTGAGCTTTTTCAACTTGGGCAAATCGGAGACAGGGGCGCGACCGGCCAACAGCTGTTGCAGGAAGGAATTGATGCTTTCCTGCACACCCGAACGCATGCAACCAAGCGCTGCCTGCCATCTCTATCCGCCACTGACCACCCTTGACAGCTGTACGTACACCCCAAACGCACGCCCTGAAACGCACCCTGGTAAAATTGCCTCGGTGGACAGCAAACTTCCCGCGGGCCAAGTGAACTGCGACCACTGCTGGCCATCCGAATGCCAAGTGCAACTGCTCCTCCAGGTCGAAGTTATCACCACCTATGAAGCACAAACTTCGAAGCCTAGGCAGTGGTGGCCCTTAGGGCTCATTGTGCACACCCCGCAATGCCTCCGTCGCATCGCAACCCTTGAACTCAGCAAAACCCCCTCACCAAACTTGCAAGCAAGCTCCGGCCCCTACGCCCTCCCCGCCTCCTACCTTGAAGCCAGAGGAACTTGACAGGCACAGTGACTGACGCCTTTACGACTTGATTAAGAATTTCAAGATACTCGTGTCGGCCCTGTACGCCCGAATCTAGCACATCTGGGAGGAAGGCCAAGATGCACAGGGTTTCGCTGCAGTCCGAAACAAACTGAGAGTCCGACAAAATCTGTTCTGCCGATGCATTTGCCCTGAGACGAAACACAAACTCCAATATTTACGCCTTCCAGAGCAGAGACAAGCATGTGTGGCATGGATGCATGCATGCCACACACCCTAACACACCCTAGCACACGTACACTAGCTTACACACATACACACATTAACACATAAACACACAAACGGATACACCCCAGTAGACCCCAAGGAGCTTTGGCCCTGTGGAATCACGGCTTGGCCGCAGCGCTCTCTCTCTCTCTCGCGCGCAGGATCAAGTGGGCAGAGCCAAGCGGCGCAGAAAGCAGGCACACGAGAATCGTTCTCCGAATCCGTACCCATAGAATTCCATCGCAAACTTTGCGATATCATCGGCGGTGCGCTGCCCCTCATAGTCTTTGACGAGCGAGTCCGACTTAGGGCCGGCGGGGAATAACTTCAGCGTCGGAAAACCCTAGAGCACAAAAATCCGAGCAACAGCTCCCCAGACGTGGAGAGTTCTAGGAGGCGGAGACAAGTTCCCGACAGTAGGGAATGGCTGCAGAAAAAAGCCTTGACATGGAGAAGGCTATCGCGCTACAAGGGCAGCCCGATCATCGAGGGCTTGACGGACTCGAATGCCAAATCGTGAAGCGAGGACTGTCTCGGTAGTAGCATCGATCTTGCCAACTTTCACCTTCCCCTTGAGCTGCGTTGCAGCGTCTTCCCACACGGGAGCGAGGGCCTTGCAGTGGCCGCACCAAGGCGCGTAAAACTCCACAAACCTGCATTGCATGCATACACCACAAGGGCTGGCTCCTGCACTGTGAGTGCCCCGCTAATGCGGCGCTCAGAGGTTCTTGGGAAGCCACGCCACAATGCATGATGCGGCAGGATACTGAACTTGACTAAGCGAGACAGCAGGAAGGGCTGTGAAGCCCTTCCTGCTGTCTCGCATGCAGGCGAAAGGCCATGCTGCAACACGACGGCAGTCTAGCGGGGTGCCCTCTCCCTCCTCCCCATAAGGTACACAAGGAGAGGCGTATTCCAAAGCCCTTCCTCCCTGGACTTGTGAATACATGTACATACACGCCATGCCTGCACGCGTGCAAGCGGCTTTGTTCGACAAACTACACGTTATTTCACGCAGCCTCAAAGCGCAAAAAAACGCACCACACGTTCTCCCTGTCTTGCATCACTGTCTTTTCGAAGTTGGAGTCCGTCAGCTCAATAACGTCTGAGGGACCGCTGCTCTTGGGCTTGCTGCTGCTGCTACCGCTGCCGCTGTCGTTGCTGCTCTTGCCGCTGCCAGGATCGATTTTACCTGGCAACAGCACACAAGACCACTGCAAACCCTAAATCCAACTTCATGGCGCTAGGTGAATCCGCCAAGGGGCCCAACGCACGCACACTCACGCATAAACACACACACACACGATTGCACTTCCGCACATACGCGTGAACGCAGTTTACCGCTTCTAGCTTAGTTTTAGCATTTACCGGCAAGTCTGGCTTTTGCGAGTTTGCCAGTATGCATAATGACAAAGTCCAGCAAGGTGTTGGCGTCTCTGTTGCCTTCGAACTTGAACGTCTTTGGTTTTTTTCCACCTAAAACAGACACACACAAGTTCCCTGGACTTGCAGCGTCCCTCAAGTACTCCCGTGGCTTTCCGCATCGAGAAGGCAAGCTTTCCCCCACGAAGGGGAGATCGGATCCCCCGCTGGACTGCACACGCCTTCCGCATGCGCCTTCTGCCAGTGTTGCTGCGTGGGCAAGACGCCAAGGCCTAGAGCATACCTCTACCCACAACCACCATAATCGTAGGGAATCCCTTAACGCCGAACTCCTGCATGACCGATTCGTCGCTCACTGCGACAACAGAGGCTACGCCTCTAAGGGCCTTTGAGACTTGCTCGTAAACAGGCGCAAACCTCTGGCAGTGCCCACACCTGCGCAAGACAAGCCCTATACCCAAAATTCAGAGCCTTGGGAAGGAGCTAGCGGAGCGGCGAGGAGGCAAGGCCCCGTAGAACCCTCTAACTGAAAAGCAATATCTTCTCCCCGCTGGGAAGAGGGAGAGCGAAGCGATACGACCTGAGAGCTCCTACTTCGAATCTGGCCTTACCATTCTGCGAAAAACTCGACAAGATGGAGGTCATGGGAATTAACAACTTGCGTTTTAAACTCCGAAGCGCTCAAAACCTTAACGGGGCTGCTGCTGCTGTACAGCCCAGCTTCGGCTGGGCTGTACAGATACCCAAGCACTGCAATGCAGGCGGCAAAAAGCAGCCTCAGAGCGTTGCTACTTCTGCTCTTTTGGCACCTGAGTGACGCCATGGTAGCTTTCAAACGAGGAGACACGGCAGCCGCCACAGCTGTTGTGCTGCTCCAAGAGCTGCAACTTCCTAATTCCAGGCGCCTCGTGCCGGAGACAAAAGTAATTTTTCCTGCTAAGATAGAACTTTGTCAAGAAATGCGCATTAAAAACCATGTACTGTTCCCGTAGCTCTTAGCTGCTGCAGTTGCTGCGGCTGCTGCTGTCGGTGCTGCTACTGGTGCTGCCAGTGTCGGAGTGGTGTCTGCCCGCCTGCAGCTACCACCGTATCTGCTATCATGAAATATTATGCTCTTAGCCACGAATCACATACATAATAGCAGCACGTCCTCTGACTAGCCGCAAACTGCAATATCGAATTTGTAAATACATCGAGGAAAACGCCATTACCTGTTGGTCTTCACGCCTTGCGTCTTCAGCCAAAGTCAAACGAGATTGTGGCTTGGGGTTGGGGCTTGCTTTCCGCTGATACTGGTGCTTTGCGCCGTATTACTAATACTCTCTCACTTTGCTTTCTGTCTTCCAGATGTCAACAAGGCATAAGGCTGCCGAAAATCGGCAAAGGCTGCTGCAAGTGTGTTGAGGGTCTCTGACCCTAAACAATCCACAAGTATCAGCACCCTGTGTTTACTTCAGCAATTTGTGCAGCTCAAGCTGTATGGGTGGGAATTCCGTGCACTTGCTGTTGTGTTAATGGTCAGAAAGGCAGGGCAAACCAGCCCTACAGATGCCACGCTTGCTTACGCTAGCTCGGCGAGAGCTCCTACCGTTTGAGCTACATGTCCTCCCTGAGGTCGCCTCATACTAATGCATCAGGCTATAGCTAAAAGCGTTTTTGCTTATGTGTTGTTTTACTTTGAGTGGCTACGTGACGCATCCATCAACCTATAGAGCATTGCCTGTACATACGCTGGTTGTCTGTGTCTTGCCGATGGACTGCATTTTGTGGGTTGTGGTGTGTTACGCAAGGCTTCTATGAGTAACTGATAATGTTGGAATCCTTTTGTAACTGTCCATCCGCGGGATCTGCAAGGATATACTTAACTCCAGGTGCTTGTTCCTTTCCCTGCATTGTATATTCTGTGCAGGACTGCACAAAATATACGATGTGCCCTTAAGCATCAAGGCTGGCCATACATAGACACGCTGTTTCACTGCGGACTCCGCTGCACTTTCTTCCCTTTTTTTTGGTGGAGTTCTCCACAAGAGGGGAGAGGGGCGGTTAGGGGGTTCATGGCTGCACCATCAAAGCAGTCGGAACACACAGTTAGTTGCACATAACATCTGGATGAGTCGCACGCATCAATGCGTGTTATCGTACCGAAATTACAGTACTCAGGAATATAAGAAATATACAAGCATTCAAACCAATCGGTTACTTCTTATGTGTGGTAGTGCAACATAGCCCGCTGTATCTCCTCGCCGCCTCTGCTCCCCTTCCTGGTTTTCACAAAACATGCCTCCATGTTTTGTACCAGCACATTAAGCTCGATTGCGTGCAGGGCGCCGGAAGCGTTTGCACGGAATCTTCACTCCCCAAGGGCGCAAAAACGCAAAAGACAATACAAATGAGAGGAGGAAAGCGACTAGTACGCGCCACAGTGAAAGAGATCGGGACAAAAGGTAGACGCACGCTAGCCAGCAACGAAGGAGCGCGGAATCTGAAGTAACCGAGTTGGCGTGATGCCCTGCTATCGTCAGAGGGCTGATATGCGTGAACCTGGTGATGCGAGAAGACCTATGACAAGTAAAATGTGTGCAGGGTATCAGAAAATGCACACTAGTTCAGCAGCGCCTCTGCGCCTCAAGAAGCAATCTCTGCATGCAAATACAGCCGGTGCATGCAGCTTCGTCGACTTCAAAGCCGCAGAACAGGCATAGGGAAGGCTGTAGGGAGGGCATGCTTGAGAGTGCATACGCAGAAGTTTGCATTCAGAGAACACCTCAACAGTAGTAACAGACTGCCTTCCAGCGATACGCGCCGATGGTGATGGCCATTTCAGGCAGAGAATGGACTGAGTAAGGCCATTTTTCAATGAACTAGAGGAATTCAGTCCATGGCAAGCAGCACTATCAACAGCACAAAGCAGCGGTTTTGCCTCAGGAAACGAAATCAGCAACTGGTCCTCCGTTAATGCCTGAGACTGGTGGATCCTATCCCATTTCACTAGAACTCCCGTACAGTGTGTTCTCAACAATTGGGTTCTAGAGTTCAGCACCCGTGCGGCGCTTTTTGTGGACACTCCGCCTCCACGCAGTTTGGTTACCGGAGCGACAAACTTCGCGAATGATTCTAGAATTTAAAAAAAAACTTTAAGGCCAGTTTTGATAAATCTGTGGCGTTTTGAACTTCCAGGAAAATCCATAGAGCAGGGAAAGTACCGATTCACTAGAACATGAGAAATGGAACTCGCCGCCTGGCCACAAACTTCATCCTTAGGTCACCTTCGGATGCATCTGATACATCAAAACCAAATCTGCTGGTTCGGAACACGCAGCCGGACTCCGTTTATCCTGTGACGTGTTCCTCTCTCTTGAGCACTACGCATACATTTGCATCCCGCCGTTGCTGTTGCTGCTGAACCCGGACAACCAGGTCCAAGCCATAATCCGAGGGGTGCTCCCCAGTCTACACGGAAAGCAAGAGAGCAATGGGTGGACGAGTGTACTGCTGTCTTAGAAGCCCACTCAGCAGAAGGAAGAAAAACCGAGCGGCAGCATTTTTGTAATCATAGGGTAGCACAACCTACAGAAGAGTGCGCTTGGTGCGCTCCTTTTGTCCATTTACCTCAGGGTGGACTAAGTTCTCCGTATTTATGGACATAAGTGCATGTCAGTCATGAAGGCACTCCAGAAAGCACTCACAGACATAGGGTCCTTACATGCAACCTTTCAGGAACCGGTGAATATTCCAGACATGAGGTAAGAATAGCTGAGCGACTTCCTCAGCGGCGATAAAGCTGGAGTGATGGAAGAAATTGGCGTATTTTGCTGAGTCTGTCCTCAGCGACGTCGATGTTATCTGGACCCTTTACCTCGGCCAGTCCACTGCCCACGCCTACACTCAAATCTATCCACATCCTTCTAAGAGCCAAATGTCTTTGCAAAAGGCCTGGTTACAATAAATGCGGGGCTTCAGCTGCTGACAATCCAAGAACGACAGTGCATACATTCCTGGATAGGGAATGAAAAACAACTTTCAAGAAGAACCCAGAGAATCGTTGAAGCCTCTCCGCAGGAAATGCACATCACATTGAACGTATCACTCCTGTTTGCCGGCTGCGGATGTTAGACAAATCCGCGCCTATCATAGTGAGGTATGGCTGGAAGATGTAGATTTACCTGCAAAGAGAGAACTTTTGGTGCGTTTGGTTGGATGGACTACCCGCGAACTCCCGCAAACTTCCTGCCAGCATTTAGGGTGAGTGGTTGGCAGCTTCCTAGTTGCTGCCCATGGGAAACAGATGCGGCAGACTTGATGTGCCCCTGTACATGCGTGCTCTGGATTTGTATCAATTTGTGTGACACTGTAAAAGGAGTCCACACTGCCATAGTCGCCTATAGCCAACAGCTGCACAGGCGTGAATCCAGGAACCAACGGGCTCTAGATAACCCTGTTTAATGCATAAAACGGATTGTCATGGCTGCCTAGTTATGCAAAGCCTAGAAAACAAGGAGAGTGCAAGCTGCCAAGTGCATTTCAGGAAACGCAATATTCCTAGATTTGAAGGCCTAATCCGTATAGTGTCCCAGTTAGGTGTTTAAAACTCTAGGCACTCTACTCTTTGCCTTTAGCAGGCAGCCCCTTTCTCTTAACGTCTCTTCAAGGCTGTCCACCAGTTGATGCGAACCGGTTAGCGACGAAGGAGGGTCAACCAAGACGCAGGCAGTTAGCTAGTTGCTTGGCAGCCGTACCCTGTGCTATTGCACACACTTCCTTGCATTCACGCTCTCGTCGGCACGCTGTCACACCTGCAATATTTGCAAAGTTGCTGCGTAATTGGCTTAAGAGCGAAGGGATTCTATGTTCAAGGGAATGTACTGCCTGCGTATTTGCGTATGGTATTTGATCCCTACTGCATCTACGAGTCCACCAACACAGAATCAATATATGATATCCACGACGAGAAGCCGCCACACATCGTGAAAGCAGCTGCTGAAAAGCTGAATCCAAGTGCTGTATGTAGCAGGCTCTTCACGAAACGAGATTACCGATTCTCTCAAAAGCACTTTATTCGTTTTCGGTGTCACGTAAGCTTTTGGGAGGTGATGCATTCTTCAGGCCGCTTCCTGGCTGAGGGATCGGTCACCTCGGCCGTTTTCTGCGTGAACGTGTTTCAGCCCGTTTATTCTCAAGATTTTTGCATGAGTTTCGCTTTGAGTTCAACTAGGGCAGGGGTCCACTGCGACGCAGTTGATGCCGGAAACATGACATACTTTCTCTCTCAGGTACTGGCTAACACCTCAACCAGCTCAAGAAGACTACGTACCTTTGTGCGGCTTCAGAGGAGTGGCCAGCTTTACAATTAGGTGAGACATTTCCATCGCTGTGGGGCCGTTGCCAACCCCAAGATGTCAGCTAGGAGCTTTGAGGCCCTATCAAAATGGTAGGGAGAAGCTGTTATCACTCCGTTCTGAACACTTGAAGTGTTGACTCATCCAAGATCACCACCAGTTCGTGGCACTACGTATTTGAGGCGCGGCAACACTTCGCCCTCGCCAGCAGCACGCAACGCGAGGGGACCTGGAGGGCTTAACTA
The DNA here is from genome assembly GCF_002999335.1 of Cyclospora cayetanensis. NCBI lineage: Eukaryota > Apicomplexa > Conoidasida > Eucoccidiorida > Eimeriidae > Cyclospora > Cyclospora cayetanensis. The sequence continues at coordinate 73,976 of NW_020312093.1, read as the reverse complement.
GTGCACTAGAAAATGTACTCAGTGTACATACCTTTCACAGAACTACTACATCATAATGATCGAATATTTACACATGTGCGACTGTGCATGTCTGGTGGCATGTATTTAAAGGTTCGATCTTTAGGGCGAACGATATGTACCACGGGTGGCAAGCTTACAACTAGAACGTATTTAGAAGTTGGAGTCGCCACAAAGCGGCAGATAGGGGGAGACTTTAGGGATCCTGCCGGCACTTTGGTCATGTTCATTCTCGCGTTGTTCCTCTGCAGCAAAATCTCGAGCTGTTTGATCCTCATTGGAGCAGAACTTTCAGTAGTTTTGGTAAGAGGCGTTCCATGCTTTTCACGTAGCAGGCGTGCCGCTGATATTGTACGGAAGAGCGATGGTATTTGGGTGTTTAGAAGCCCTAGCTCGCCGGAATTCGAACGCTGTCTTTGCACGTTCGAGTCGATTGTCGGCAGTGGCCCTTGGATGGGGGTTTAGTCGCGCAAGCACAGGCAATCGAGGGGAAGATCCCTAAAACTAAGTGTGGAGTAGCTGCAGCTATGGGGGAAGAAACAAAAACTGGGGGAAAAAGAAGCTGGTGAATACTACGGTGTACATGCAGTTTTGGAGAGCCCCCATGCAGGAACAGCCGCCAAAACCAAAGATCGCACAATCTGCCACACTCAGCAACTATGAAATAGCCATAGAGGCTGATTAGGAGCTATCGTTGAAGGCGCCAGGGTCCTCAGCAGCTAGAGAGGGGCAAGGACTGCCAGTGAGGCCTCTCACATGTGTGAGTGTGTATCCTAGCCCGCATGGAGGTTGTCGAGAGCGCTCTACTCAATCGAGTGTGCGATCCTCCACCTTGCTTTGCTCCTGCCCGCATCACGTGTAGAGAATCTTGAGAAAAAGACTCCTTCGCTTTCAGAACAAAGTCTGTGTATGACCAGCTGACTGAGCTATGCTTCAGTGTAAACACAGTATCGTCATCTCCGCGGGCATCGCGTTTTGGCTTCATTGGGAGGGGTGTGCTGCCACTTTTTTATTGGTAGCGAACTACTCCCCGTGCATCGCGGCTCTCATATCCAACAACTAGACATAAGGCCACGACTAACATATGGTATCTTAGCCACAGTCACCTGGCTAGTCCCACGGCACGCCGCGAGGCCATCAAGCGAAAAAGAGCTAGCTGGATTTGCCGCATTTGTTCGGCTTGCCTCTCCCCAAGCTGCGCCTGCTGCCTCCGTTCGTAGAGTGACGACGCTCACCCACGCAGTCGAGCCACCATTAAAAACTGCAATGCACTTGCAGCTGACGGCACTGTGCTCAGAATTCACTGCCCTTAACTCCAAAGTCTAGCTTACCCAGCTGTCCCCTTGGACCCTGCAGCGCTGCAGTCCGACACCAAAGGGCACCCCCCTCCTCATCCCATGTAGGCACTCCCCAGAGCAGCAGCAGCTGAGGCTACCGAGGAGGCAGCGCGGGCAGCAGCCATCTGGGGTGCTGTGGTAGTTATCACTGCTACTGTGGCAGACACTGCAGCCCTCCTCAGAGCGTCTCGGATGTGCTCGCCGCTACCACTACTGCTGCACCTGCTACTTGTGCTGTGCGAAAATGCTACCTCCCCCTGTAACTCCATTTGCCACTGCCCGTGCTGTTCGCATACATGGTGGTGCGAAGCTGCCTGCGGCTCCGCAGCTTGCCGTTAGAGGGGCTTGCCTCCCCTCCCTTCGAGTGCTATTCCCTTTGCTATTAAAAAACCTAGCTAGCCGCGTAGGGCCAGCTGTCGTGTTGAACGTCATATTACGAGCAGATTAGGCAGTCAGACGCCGATATGGAATGCCCCTGAGACTAGTACTTGGCCATGCCAAGTGTCAAGCTGCCTGCTACTACCTAGCCGCCGGAAAACAATCAACCGGCCCTTGCTGGTGCACGAGAAAACTCAGGGGGCTTCACTTGCTTCAAAGCATGACAAGCAAGCCACTGCACTTGCCGTCGTTACTACTGCCGAGCAGCGCCGCAAGCATAAAGCCATATTCTCAGCTTGCAACGCCACGTACCCGTCCATCGGAAACATCAAAAACCAAAGAAAATCAAATTAGTGCTGGCGACCACTGTTGCTGACAGGCTTCCTGCTGCTGCTGCTGTGTTTGCTGCTACTGCTGACGCTGTGTTTGCTGCTGCTGCTGACGCTGTGTTTGCTGCTGCTGCTGACGCTGTGTTTGCTGCTGCTCGGCTGGTTGCTGCTAGACTCACGAGGCTTCTTGGATGCGCTGCTGCGTTCCTCCGAGGCGGAACGCTTCTTGCTGCCGCCCTCGCCAGATTTGCTGCTGCTGCTAGACTTTCTCTGCTTATCATTTGTACTTGCCTTGCTACTGCTGCTGCTAGGCTTGCTGCTGCTGCTGCTGCTGCTGCTGCTGCTGCTTGGCTTGCTGCTGCTGCCACTGCTGGTGCTGGGCTTGCTAGTGCCACTGCTGCTGCTACTGCTACTGCTTGGCTTGCTGTTGCTGCTGCCGCTGGACTTGCGGCTGCTGCTTGTGGGCTTACTGCTGCTACTTGGTTTGCTGCTGGTGGTGGTAGTAGATTTGCTGCTGCTGCTGGTCTTGCTGCTGCTGCTAGGCTTCACATCTCGGCTGCTGCTGAGTTTTGCATTGTTGCTAGACTTGGAGTTGGCGCTGTTGAGCTTGGTGCTGCTTGTAGCGGTGCTGCAGCTGAAAGGAGCTTTCTCTGGGCTGTAACGTCCATTTCTAAGGTCTGCGGGCTCTACTACACTTTGAAGCTTGCTGCTGCTGCTATTTGCTTGCGCCTTGCCCTTGTCTACCTGCATACTGTTACTGCGCCTAGCGCTCCCCCTGCCGCGACTTGTGCTTTTGCTGCTACTTCTGCTGCTACTCCCGCTGCTACTTCTGCTGCTACTTCTGCTGCTACTTCTGCTGCTACTCCCGCTGCTACTTCTGCTGCTACTTCTGCTTCTGCTGCTACTTCTGCTGCCGCTGTCGCTGCTTCTGCTGCTGCTCGTTCTGCTTCTGCTTCTGCTTCTGCTGCTGCTCCTGCTCCTGCTTCTGCTGCTGCTTCTGCTGCTGCTCCTTCTGCTTCTGCTTGGGCTCTTTAGACGCCTCTTCGCCACTGCAGCGGCAATGGCGGCTGCAGCAGGGCAAGCCTCTCTGGTGATGCTTGGGCTCCGTCTGTCCGTGCCTCGCTGGGTCTGTTGCTGTTGCTGCTGCCTCTGTTTCAGAAGGAAATCTGGGATTGGCTGCTGTTGCTGCTGCTTAAGGAGCTGCTGTCGAAGCTGCTGCTGGAGCCGCTGTTGTTCCTTCTCGGCTTCCTTTTCCCTTTGCCATTGCTGCTTCTGCTGCTGATGCAGACCCTGCAGATCCTGCTGCGTCTTTTGCGCAGCCGCAAAGACGCTGCCAATATCGAAGGCTTCCCCCTGTTGCGCCCGCAGCTGCTTAAAAACTTGCTCTTGCTCTTGCATACTGCTCATACACACACATACACACACACACACGAACGCACACCAGCATTACATGCACACACACACACGAACGCACACCAGCATTACATGCACACATAAGGAGCGCTCAGAACTCGCATTCCTGCATTCCACAGTCGCCTGATATCTTCAAACCCCAAGAACGGGAGCCGCCAGCAGACGGCAGGCGCGCAGCAGTGACAAGTCTGCAGCTCGGTGCGTACTCGATCAGAATTTTCGAAAGGTCCTGGTCGGGCATTGGTGCCTGTGCAATATACTCCAAATTCTTCTTCAACGCATCCCGAAGCTTCTGAAAGCCTAGGTGCACTCTTCCAGAAAAGTGTTCATCCAAACGACGGTCCGTGTCATTCGCTGCGGCACAAGCGAGAACGACACTGCCAAAGCCCTCAGCTCGAAAAACGCTGCTCGTTGCTGGCGTCTGTAAGGCCTTGACGCCTTAAGAGACAGTGCAATGCTCGGCAGTCTCGTCTGCTGCGCGCCCTTATACGTGCTCCCTACACCAGACCCCACAACTTCGAGGGGAAAGACGTGCCCGAAAGAAGAGCTCCACAGACGTCGCATGGTCTTAGCCGTTGTGTCAGCTGCCCTTCAGCATTCCTAAAGAGAAGTTTGGCTCTTCGGGTTTGCAAAGATGTAAGCTCCAGCGATACAGCCATCGACTGATCAATGCGCCCTAGCTTGCCTAGGTCTTCCATCTGCAGCCACATGGTTCGCATACACATATGTACAAAGATATAGATATATGTACATATGTATATATATATATCCATATACATATATGTATCTGCCCGTATACATATATATCTATACATTTATTTATGCATATCCACACACATACATATATAAATATGTACCTTGCACAATACGAAACAACAAAATGTGACGTAAAAAGCCCTTTTGCATATGTAGAAGCATCTAGGAGAAGGCCTCCTGGAGGCGCTCGCCTACTTTTCTCGGCGCAAGCCACCGTGCGTGCCTCTAGGCCCTTTGCTGCTAAAGGCAGCAGCACGCATGCATGCCTGCCTTGCCAAGGCCAGGAAAAGCCCCGTCCCTTGCTGGCATTGCATCCGCATCTTCAACAACTCACGCTTGCAGGTGTGCCTCCAAACAAGGCCGCCACTTACCTCCTTGAATTTTTGGGCAATCGATAGATCCAGCCGCAGCACCTCCGGATGCACTGATTTCGCGTCATGAACCCCAGGCAACGACGCGCAGTCCACACGCATCTGTACATACACTCGAGGTCCACAGTAAGCGAACCGCAGCCCTCAAACCTCCCCTCCCTTCTTCCGGCCCTCTCCGGCCTGCATACACTCTATCGAGTCTGCAAAGCAGACTGCTCCGTCGCAAGCCGCAACACACCGCATCACAAGGCCCCACACTTAGACACACCTGAGCCGTCTGAACCTTCTTGTCCGCTTCTTCCACAAGCGCTCTGCAGAGCTGCACCGCCAACTCCTCGAAGCCATACCGCTTCTGCTTCCGCACGACGAAGTACTGCTCTCTCAGCGTCTCGATGTGTCTCTTCTTGCAAGGCCCCAAGTAGAACTTGTTCTGGCCACAAACCACACACCACCGGCGCCAGACGCATCTGAGCGCAGCAAGCGCGAAGAGTGGACAGCCAGTGGCTCATGACGGGTGGGAGACTGCCCCGAATAGGTCCCCTCGCCCAATAGGCACCCTTGAGAGCGAGAAAAAGGCGTCGAAACCTCACCTTCATGTTGTGATAGTTCTGCAGGCAGCAACACACAAGGAGGGAGGGAGCAGAAGGCGCACAAATACGCACGCAGAAGCGTACTTAGGAGGCGCACAGAACGCCTTCAAACTCTGGACCCTCTAGGAGACAGTGCGCATGCGGTCAAAAGTGGTGTAGCCTTGCGGGGCTGGTCGGGAATGCAAGAAGGAGGGGACAGGAGACCCACGTTGCGAATGTTCAGCGTGAGGAATCCGGCCTGAAATCGCCACCAAAGGCACCCGAGTTTCCGCAAATTTCAGAAGACATTCGCGTGTCAACGTATGCATGCAGTGGAGCGAGCTCCTGCTCACATTCTGTGCCTTGCTGTCAACTCGGAGATTGAACGGATCGGAAAAGGGCCCACCGCGAGGCGGCAGCACGTGCATGGAAGGGGCGACAGGCTTGTGTCTGGGATTTTCTGAGGCGTTGCAAAAGGGTTCATCAGCCTTCCCGACGCACCTCATTCTCGAACAAATCGTGCGGGCAGAGACCTGTCAAAAAGTACTTGCAGACATTTTCGTCGGTAAAGGATTGGTTTCCGTCATCAATGGAACCCATAAGGTCCGACCACTGTTGCCTCAAGTGATGCATTTTCCCAATTCAGCTCCTTATGATTGAGGTGTTTGCGGACAAACGTAGACTCGAGACCAGGGGTGCAAGAGAGGCCCCGCTGGCGGCAGCGGATTCTCTGCAGGAGAAGGCGCTGCGCGCTCTTGATGCTTCGGAATCGAGATGCAAATGACAGCAAATAAAACGGGTAGTTTGAGATGGAGGAGTTGGGAATAATGAGCGATTCTGGCTGCAGGGAGTCAACAGCGTCGGCCGGAGTGAGCCGGGCAGAACGTGCCCCCTGGTCGCCTCTTGGGCTTCGGGTTTGCGAATCACGATCTGCCTTCAAAAAATCTCAATATGATCAGCAGCGCGTCGACAATGCTCGCGGGCAAGAATGCCACGTTATGAGGGGTTTTAGCGCAAAAACGCATCGAGGAGCAGGCGCTGTAAAACGGCAGCAAACAGTGAGGCGCAGCATGCAGCAGTCACCAGCCCCACCTCCGCGCATTTGTGCTCGCTCCCTCTCCCTCTCCTTCTCTCTTTCTCTTTCTATTTCACTCTGTCGTAGCTCGCTGGAGGGCCTTTAAAAGCCTCCATCAAAAGAGGAGAGCGGGCAAGCGACAGCATCAAGCGAGGCGACTGTTTTTCGTGGATTCGCAGCATTTTCCGGTGCTCCCTCCCATTCAAGCCGATCTTCCCTTACTCCCGCGGCGGAGCTTCTCAGCCCCCATAGCACCCTCTCTCCTCCTTTCTTAAGCGTTTCTGGAACAAGCACGACTCAGTGCCCCCTCCTCTCCCCTGCCCGCTGCTTCCAAAGCCGTTGACAGCGCTTCAGAGCTTTGATAAGCGACCCCCCTGCCTGCCTGCTCCCCACCTGCTTCGCCAGCCTCCCCTTCGCTGCCCCCAGTCCAGGCTGCAGCAGCGGAGGACGCCTCTGCTGCTGCGAATTCGTGTTGCCGTCAGCGCCTCTGGCGTGGGGGGGTCAAGACGTCTCACGCGCTTGTGCAGGCACCATGCCGCGAGTCCGTCTTAGCGGCAGCGAGAAGCCACCGGAGGGATGGGATCTCATTTCTCCTCCGCTGCTGGAGTTCGAGCGGCAAATGAGGGAGATCGAGAATGAGCCGCATGAAGGAAAACGCAAGTGTGAAGCCACGTGGCCAATCTTCAAGCTTCATCATCAACGATCGCGATACATCTACGAATGCTACTACAAGAGGAAAGCCATTTCCCGTAAGGACGGGCAGGCAGACTCTCTCTCACTCACACACCCACATGACAAATTCCTCCCCTATCATGAGACTCCTTTCCTCTTGCTCTGCTGCGGGTGGAGGTACCACTGCTGCTGGTGATTGCGCCTTCTTTCGCGTGATTGAGGCGGCTCATCCCCTTTGCTAGTGGACATATTGCCGAGTAGTAGCAGTGCAGAACGAAAAAAACACACAGGCAATTCATCGGATCGCACGCAGCAGAGGCCTGCATGTCATCGCGGTGTCACACTGCAGGGTCCAAAAGGGATGTGGCATGTGCATTTCTCCGCGATTTCGCGCGACTTTTTCCTGCTTCACTTTCAAAATTGCAGCCCTCGCATGTGTTCCGCGCTTTTCACCGAGCACGCAGCGATACACGCCAGTACAATACTTTTATTGCGCGCTCATGCATCTGCATGCAGGAGAGCTGTACGACTATTGCGTGAGAGAAGGCTGGGCAGATGCACGACTGATTGCCAAGTGGCGAAAGGAAGGCTTCGAGCGTCTTTGCTGCCTGCGCTGCATTCAAACCTCCTCCACCAACTTCGGCACGACTTGCATATGTAGGGTGCCGAAGCACGAGCTGCCTCCAGACAAAAGAGTACGTCATACGCGTAGCCCACCGTAGACTCAAGCATTTGAACACATCACAGGCATAGACTCACAAACACCCTACATAGTGCGTGCTCAAGGAGTCGGACCCTAGTGAGCCGTGTGCCCCCAATCGATCACACGCTGAGCTCCTCACTGCCTTCGCGCAGCTTTCCCCTTTTACGCTTTCGTGCCGTCTTCATGGGCTACTGCTTTCCCCCCTTAAGCCCTCATTTTTTTTGGAGGCGTCTGATAGTCGGGCGTCTGGAGTTCAGAACTGTCGAGAAAGCGCCGGATGCTGTGTCTTGCCACTGAGGGTGTCGAGTTGCCTGCTTTCGTCTGTACCGCGCTCGCCTTTTGCGGCTCGCAGTGCGATTGACCAAATATCCATGGGAAAGCCTCCTTAGCTGGGCAGTTGCCTTTGTGCTACACTTCGCAAGGGGCCGTCTAACAGAAGCAAAAAGGGGAGAGGGATGGATGGCACGTGCTGGATGTGGCCGTCTCGGGGTGTGTCCTGGGGTGCTCGCAGGTGGTACAGTGTATCCACTGCGGGTGCGGTGGTTGCGCTAGCGGCGATTAGCTACGGAGCGCACTGTATTTACCAAAGGTGCGCATTCAGCACCTGAAAGCATGGTGCATGGCCTGCCCGGCCACGGGTTGCTGTCTGCCTCGAGGCGCGTTCCGTGCTACTGAGCTGTACGTACACCTCGGGTGGGTGCTGCATTGCAAGAGATGTAGGCAAAAGACGTGCAGCAGAAGCAGCAGCGGGTGTCACAGCGCGGTAGGTGCTGTGCGTGCTGCTAGGATGTTTTAGTGCAGTGTGGCACTGCCAGAGAGCAGCGGCAGCCGCTGCCGTGGGTGACCCTCAGCCTGATCATGGGGAGATTATGACGTGGAGAGGTTGCGGGCACTTGCACCTCCTGCTTACAGTAATGGGAGCACCTACGAAAACTGTGAGCGCCGCTGCTGTAACGGGGGCAGTTCAGCTTCATTAGGGCCCATTTGTAGAACTACGACTCTGTCCATCTGATGGGGTGTTTCGACGGCGCGTTCGGCCTCCAGGCATTACAGTGACGCTAACTGTAGGCCTTCGTTCGTGGCTTTGGGTTGGAACCAGGTACTCCAGCCTCACCTTACTCGTAGAGCGCTTCTGTAACGCCCTAGTGAAGTATGTGGAGCAGATATGGGCCGATAGGGAGGACAGCGTGCCGTGCGCGCGGAGGTGGCGCGAGTTACACACGACAATTTGGCTGTCGTATGTAACTATTTAAGCCCTCCATAGGGCGACACTTAAGTTGACACTCATTTAAGATTACTGAAGCGTTGTGGAGTGCTTTTCACAAGAGCCGCCTCCAGTTTTAGTCAAGACATCCGCTGTGGCGGGGTAGAAACAGCTGAGGTGCGTGTTGCCGTGCCCTCTCGACGCGCTCCGCTCCGAGAGCAATCACAGGTAGTTGCCCTGAGAATGCAGCACACACGTGCTCTCTCAACACGGGATGAACCTATTGGTGAATTCGTTCCGAAGGCTTGATTAATTTTGCTCCTGTAGAAGACCCTGTTCAAGTCTTTAGCTCAGCCCGGAGAGGCGCACACACCCAACGGGTGCCCTGGAGATGGCTGGATGTAATGACAGATTTCGACACGAGGCTGCAGGCAGCAGAGCCGTCAGCGTAGCAGGGTGGAAAGCCTGCGCGCTCTGGGTACGTCGAGACACAGGAATCTGGCTTAGGACCTGGCAGCGCTGCAGATGTGTACGACACAGATTCTGCGTAGCGGGAAGCGCCTAGGCCGGCGGCATTCTTAGGATGGACTTGAGGGACTCCAGTTTTGTGCAGAATATCAAGCGCTTTAAAACAACACCTTATTTCGGCGGATGCAGCAGACTGTGTGTGCCTGGTTGGATCGGGAAAAAGCTCGTCGTGTTGCGTATTTACAGAGTGACCTCCTCGGCGCAGGCGTTGGTGATTGACTGCTTTGCATGTTCTCCCTCGGCCGATGGTAGCAGGAGCAACCGGATATTTTGTTTAGTAGGAGTTCGGAGGCCTTGAAACTTGCGACTTCGAGCTTTCAGCTTTTCGGAATGAGCCGCTGGACTGGTGGCAAGCCCCTCCGCATGCATCTCTGGACTCGCGTGCTGCATGTCTTGTTATGGCGTTTCGGGCAGAAACCCTTCTTCTCTGAGCCGGAAGAGCCCTTTGGGCAACATTTACAGCATTTCAGCTGCCGCTGATGAATGCGCCTCGGGTTTGGTCTAAAGTGTATCGGTTGGTGGGCAAAGACAGCTCAAGGCTTTTATGGTCCCTGCGTGAGCACCCCGAGCGGACGCTGCTCGTTCTCCTGCTGCAAAAAAGCGTCTCTTTAGGCTTCACAGAGAGCGCGATCGGTTCCTTGCTCTCTCTCTCTCACTCGCTCGCGCCTTCCGCGGCCGAGGGTGGTATGTAGTCGCTGGGGATCAGTATGTTAAGCCAAGTGTTTATTCTCTCCCCCCGGGGAGACTGCCTGATTAGTCGCGACTTCAGACGGGACGTTCCTCGAGGCGCAGCGGAGATATTTCTCAGGAAGGTTCGATTTTGGGGTCAGCAGCAACAGCAGGAAGTCTCAGCCACCAGCGATGGCTCGCCAACAGTCGCAGCGGGCAGCGAGGCGCCCCCTGTCTTCACCGTGGGGGGCCTCTCTTTTGCATTCCTACGGCGCAGCGGCCTCTTATTTGTGCTGGTTACGCAGCAGAACCCTTCGCCATCCCTTTTGATCGAGGTGCTCCTCAGGATCGTCAAAGCCATCAAGGTCGCACCCTTGCACTGCACACTGCACTGTACAGTTTACAGACCACCCACCCACGTCCTACGCAGTTTCCTGGAAAAACGTTGCAAATCTCAGTCTTAAGGTCCTCACCTGAACCTCGCTCTCTCATCCGACAGCCTGCCTCTCGCCTATCAGATTCGTACTCTCACCGCTGGCTCCGTGTCTCCCTCGTAGTTGGTGCTGCCTAGTCATGTGAAAGGGCCGCTGTTTCGCGAATCCCGGCGCATCTGCAGAAAGGCCTGCAGATAGAGGCCTTCGAAGGGGCGTATGAACGGACAGACACTGCAACTCGTGTTGCAAATTCATGATTCAAAAAAGTGGTGCCGCGAGGGAGCAGCTAGGCCGGAGTTCAAGAATATCTAGGTGCGATTTTTCGGCTGCTCAGGATTTTTGCGGCGTGTTGAGCGAGGAAGTTGTGCGTCGCAACTTTGTGCTGATCTACGAGCTGCTTGACGAAGTGTGCGACTGCGGATACCCACAGCAGTCGGCCACAGAGAGCCTCAAATCGGCGATTCATTCGGAGGCAGTCCTTATAGAGCCACAGCCTCCAAAAACTCCGGTAACAATATGTATATATATGTATATGTATATATATATGTATATGTATATATATGTATATGTATATATATGTATATGTATATATATGTATATGTATATATATGTATATGTATATATATGTATATGTATATATATGTATATGTATATATATGTATATGTATATATATGTATATGTATATATATGTATATGTATATATATGTATATGTATATATATGTATATGTATATATATGTATATGTATATATATGTATATGTATACATATGTATATATATGTATATATATATATATGTATATATTTAGAGGCACCAACACCCGGTCTGTAGCGTGGCCACGTTCAGTCTGAACTGTTAAGGCAGTATGGCGCACACGGCGATCTTTGCTGACGAGCGGCCTCCTTGCAATGATGCATGCGCGGCTGTCCGCGCAGCTGTCTGCTACGGCTGGGGCTGTGGCTCTGCATGCGGCTGGTGCGTGTGCGGTTGCAGCCCGTCTCGCTGCCTTCCTTCGTGAGTACCAGCCCCAAGACTATGCCATCTACGGCTAGCCGCAGGCCTGTGGCTGTTTCTGCTGCCGCAGGGAGCGGCAGCAGCAGCGCGGCAGCAGCGGCTGCGAGACGTCGCAGCGAGATCTTCGTGGACGTGATCGAGCGGCTGTCTGCCGTTCTCTCGAGAGACGGCAGAGTGCTGCATGCATCCCTTGACGGGTGCATTCAGATGAAGTCTTACCTGGATACCCCGCCTCTCATGAAGCTCGCCCTTTCGGACCAGCTGAGTATTGGCAGCAGCGGTGAGAGCCACGTGCGCGCTGCCTCGAGTCGAGGCGGCGAGGAAGCACGCGCAAAGGGGAAGGGGCACACGGAGGAAAGGCCTTAGTGCGGGAGGGGGAAGGGAGGAGAGCGCTCAACACTTTCCTCAGAGACCTTTGTGTTCGATGGTACTTTCCTGGGGTTGAGCAAAGCCGCCGCATGCGAAGCAGAGAGCACCAAAGGGGGGCGGAAAAAGTGTCGGTGCATGCTTCAGGCCTTAGTGAGGGTGGCGCCCTCTGTACGGATTCGTGCAACTTCCACGAATGTGTGGACTTGGCGCTCTTCGAATCTCAGCGCCTTCTCACATTTCGACCTCCCGATGGCGAGTTCGTCCTTTTGAACTACAGAGCCGTCTCTGTTAGCCATGTGCCTTTTAGGGTTCTTCCCACCGTTGAGGAGCTTGGCAACGGCAAGGTAGGAGGGGGCTTTGGAAGGTTCTTCCAGGATGATGCGTTGTGGTAGATATCTTTCTGTTGTCGGCTCCCCGCCGAGGCGTGGTGGTAGTAGCGCTTCGGGAGCCCCCGTGTGTGCCTAATATATGTGTGTATGTGTTGGGGGGGGAGAAGGGCAAGGGTAGCGCAGCGAGGCTGCCCTTTCACAGCGTTACTCTCCGCGAGGCGTTTGCGCATCATCTCCAAGAAGAAAGACTCGACCGGGTAGAGGAAGCTCTTTCCATTTCTGTCGGCATGTTTGCATCTTTTTTTTCACAGGTAGACGTGATACTGCGAATCCGCGCCGATCTCCCCGAGCAGTCCTGTGCCGCGAATGTCTCTGTCTCTGTATCCCTGCCAAAAGCCACGACTTCCGTGGCTCTGGAGTCGATGCCACCAGTTGCTGCCCAAGTAAGCAGTAGCATACAAATGTGTCCCTATGCATGAGTGCTTTTTCAGGCGTCCAAACATGCATGCATGCATTGTTCACCTGCGCATGCATGTAGGGGGGCGTATTCTGTAGTGAAGGGTGGCTTGGAGGTCCTTTCCCAAGCGTAGCGCTTGCAAGTTGCGCTGGAAGCAGCGCACATTCTGGTTTCTGTCGCTCTTGGCCTCTCTCTGCCATGCACGCAATCCAAATATACCTATTTTCAAGCCTCTGCTGCTAGCATAGGCTGCTCGACCCCTTGTGCCCCTAAACGCTCCTCCCCTCCGAGCCTGCCTGCTCACTCCGCCTGCAAGGCCTCGATGGTTTTTGTGGGTGTTTGTGCCTCGGCAGAGGCACAAACACCGCTGCACTCAAGCTCGCTGCCTGCGTTCGTTTGATTTAGGGTATGGAGTTCATTGCAGCCGAGCACCGAATCCACTGGCTCATTAAAAAGTTTCAGGTAAGGGCAGTCGAGAGCCTGTTCAAGGGGAGGGCGATGGGGTGCAGCACTATCCCGCTTGCCGTTTCTGTGCACTCCAAGAGTGGGGGATGGAGACGGGGTGTAGGAAGGCCGCCAGGAGAGTTGGGGTGTTCTTAGAGGACGAGAGGCATCAGCACAAAGACGCCATCAGTGTAGCCTAGCCAGCAGGTCATGGTGCGAATGTGGAAGCGCGCGAGAGAGCGCATAGACTGAGGCGGAGAAGTGTGGCTTTAGGAGGCACGAGAGAGCTGCTTGCAGAAGAAGGTCTCGCAGCCACAGAGAGAGCAGCCGGCTGTAGACGATGGACAGCGAGGAAGGGTCCCCCTCGTGTGTAGTTGTGTGTGTGTATGTAGTCGTGTGTTTGTCAGTGCAAGCCTGGCTCATTAAAAATGCGTGTCACATTTGACACATATACATATATTATGTATATCACATGTATATATCTATGGACGATCAGAAAGAGTCAATAGATAAGGATTGCTTTCCACCTTGGTTTTGTCGGGATGGCTGTTCTCCCCTCAGGGTGGCTGCGAGCTGAGTTTTCGGGTGCGTGTGACACTCAATCCTGCCTTGCCCCCCCCCTTGCGCTCGGAGTATGGGCCCGCTACTTTAGGCTTCGAAATTCCGATGTACAACGTATCCAGCCTTCAGGTGGGTGGTGCATGCAATGCGGCCACACGCGCTGAAGCCTCATGCGTGAGAGGGCAGGCCGCCGTTCAGCTTCGTCGCAATGCGCGGGCTAGGCATGGGGGAGAGGATATCTGTTTCTGGACGTGTCTTTTTGTCTTCGGACGTGTCTGTGTCTCTCTGGGCGTATTTCATACCGCATCTTTACACCATCTTTTCTTCAGCCCCGCCTCGACACGGTGCCCCCTGGGGTGTATAGCCACCCCGCGGCTCGGGCAGCGGCACTCTAAAATAAACCTCGCCGTTTTGCGTCTCTGCTGCTCTGCCCGCTGCAGGTTAGGTATCTGCGGGTGGCGGAGAGGGACGGGGCGTTTAATCCCTTTCGCTGGGTGCGTTACGTTACCCAATCCTCGTCATACGTCTGCAGGTTTTGATGTTTTCTTTCTGCTTTTTAATACATCGATCTCCCCGTGTGCCGCCGTTTGGGGGCCCGCCGTGTGCATGGAACACAGATGCATTCACACATACCCGTACACGGATCCGCCCGTCCCTTTTAGGCGACGCCTTCGCACCCTGCATTCCGTTATGCCCTTCCTTCCCCTCTTTTCGCGGGGAAGGGTCGCTCTCTAGAGGGGCAACCAAGCGCCTCCTTAAAAAGGCCTAACACAGCTGCTTAGACATGTCGCATTTTCGCAGCCCATGTCTCGGGTGCCTTTGCATCACTGGCCGCTGGGGGGCCATCTGTCCCTTATTCGCTCTCTCGCTCGTGCACATAAAAGGGCACGGTGGATGCGCGCGAGGGCAGCAGAGCAACGCTAGAAACTGCTGCTGCCCCTTCTTGTTCCGAAGACGCACTGTAGCGGACTGCCCTACCGTTTCCCTTTCCGCCTTTCCCGCGCTGCCTCCCGCAGTGTTCCACTGCTCGCATTGCACTACACCCATGCCCTTTGTTTAGGCGCGCTCTCGGCGGAAGGGCCGTGTGCAAGGCGGAAGGCACGTGAGCCTTTCGCACGAGCGCCCCTTCTCCCCAGATACCAAGTGGGGGCTTTTGAAATGGCAATCACGGAGCCCTAGTCATCGCCAGACCTACACACTGGAGAAACGCAACGGAGAGTGCACCCAAAAAAGCGATACGGCAAGCAGGCAGGGGCGAACCGGAGATTCAAAGTGCTGCCACGTAGAAAAGGAGCTATTTCAGGTCGCAACAACGAACGCTCTAGCTATATGTGTCCGTGCAAAACCGGTAACCTCAGTCAGCGGTAGAGGACAAACAAAAAGAGCGCCTAACGTTTCAACGGCGAAGCGGTTTATGGCGCTCCCAGGTAAAACGCCACCCGAGTGAGATGCTCCTCGTGCTGAGTTTTCAAGGGCGCGCAGTGGTCTCCTTGTCTCACCGCTTCTTGCTATGGGTCTTCCCCCTTTTTTTCATGCCGTGTCTGTACCGTCTCTTGCGGCAGTCTGCACATTCGGTGTGCCTGCTTCTACCTGTGCAAAAAGCTTATGTCTGTGCCTGCCTGCGTCCCGCCAGCCAGGATGTGTTTCTGCCGTCGTCTTGCGGCGCTCCAACCAACTCCCAGTGGGCGTGAGCAAGCCACTGCGATTTGCTTGCTGCGGTATTTCAGCAGCAGAGCGCGTTCTGGTCAGAAAGATCATGAAGAGGAAGGGGTGTTCGGCGTTGCGCAGAGGTCACAGACACTGCTCACACGGGCCCTAGAAAAAACGCGCGCATGCTGGTTCGTGGCTTGAGCCACTTGAAGGCGCTGCTGCCTCCGTGGCGGCAATGATTTGTTGATGACGAAGGGGCCGTACAGACGTGAGATGGAGGACACAAGCGCGAGGCGCAGGCGATCGAGGCCTCCCTCCGCATCCGTAGACGAGGCAATCGAGGCAACAACGGAGACTGTGCGCGTCCCCTTTTGCGCAATCAAACAAGAGAAAGAAGAAAAATGGTACGATGGGGGGCCCTTGTGAGTATTTGTCGGTACTCAGGGCAGCTCTGCCCACCGCAGCCCTTTTTGTGCTGTTGCCGCTGTCGGTGTGCAGTAGCTGTATGAGCCCTCGGGGAGGACGAGGGACTAACGAGTGAAATTTCCCGATATTGTTTTCATCATTCTCTTTTTCGCTTGTTCGAACGCAGACAACTCCCGCTAATGCTGTTTCCCCGGAGTGCCACAGCCGGCAAGCCGCAAGCATGACGGCTGCGCATTGAGCGATTAGTACGCAGTTTGCCGAGCAAGCGCGCCTAAACACTGATTTTACAGAGGGAGAGAGTCATTTGGGGCCCTCGAGGCCTTGCTTGCCGCCTGCAGAGCTGGATAGAGCTCCTTTTCTTCATGAAGGGGTCCTCAGCGAACGCGACGCCGTTGAGTTCCTGCAGTTGAATCGTACAGCTCTGCATACGAAGGCGGCTGCGGTGCATGTGCACGCCTTCTTGTCTTCATTGGGAGTGCAGGCTGTTCCTGCCGCCCGTACTTTTCTCTGTTTTCACGAGCCGCTCCCTCCCACCTCGACACAACCCTAAGAGGGGCCTCTCTCTCCCCCCTTTCGTTCTCTCTCCCCCCCCAAAGGGTCATCATAACGTGCGCACAATTTTTAACTATGCGTGCCAAGCCCCGAAATTCCCAATAAACCCCAAGATCGCAACTTCACACCGCAAAGATGGCCTCGTACTTCACTCCTTTGCCGTTCTTGGATGAAGACACCCTGCTGGATCTGACAGGCAAATGCTTCCTCGTATCAAAGCCGCCACAAAGCATCAAAGCTGCAGGAGATGCAGAAGTCATCTGGGAAGCGCTAAATAAGATCTACCCCGCGTGGTTTGACCAATCCATGCACCCGACGGAGTGTGAATCTCCGCAGGTATGGACTGCATGCATGCATCGCCTAAACTTGCACACGCCTTCCTTCCATGAGAAGGACCCGGCCTTCGCAGCTCCAACTTGAATGCCCGCATTTCTGAACACACATCCGGCACTTTTCTTAACCGCATTCCCACGGTGTATGCGCCCGTGGTGCCTGCAGGCGGCGGTAGAGAACATGCTCTACTACATGAACGAATTCTTGGAGAACAAGTTTCAATCAGATTTCGATGTCCTTAAGGCACACATCCCAGAGTTGCTGAACGGCAACTCCTCACTGGTAAGCTTCTCGCTGCTGCCGCAGTGCCCGGCCTGACCAGCGTTTTGCAACACATTTAGCGTCTTCCTCGATGGAGAAGAGACCCCGCCACCCTTCTTCGTAAACGGAAAAAGCATATGCGCCTTCTGCGCTTGAATTAGAGCCGGCTCACAGGATAAATACCGTGCAAGCGCAGCGCCTTTCTAAACAATGCTTCCCTGCACTCTGAGCAACGCCTTCCTCCTGAAGGGTTTCATGGGCAAGGGTTCAAGACAAGTGCATTAAGATCTTGCGTTTTTTTGTGATGGCGAGATTCGTGTTTGCGGAGGTTGGCTGGATCATTAGGCGGGGCTTTTCAGTGCGCAAAGAGAGGGCCAGGGTTGTGGTTTGCGATGATGTGTATGTGTATGTATGTGTGTGGGGGGGTTTTGTTGTTGTGTCTCCTGTGCAGGTGTTGAAGCTCTACGAATTCATCCTGCTCATTTCGATTCAGAGCGAATGCCAAGAAGTCGTCGCCCGCTTCATGCAGCTTAGCGAGACCTCGCAGACCGTCATCCAACGCGTCATTCAGTTTTATGCGGACGATGTCAGTCACGGGCTCTAAGAGAAGCCTAGCTCGCTGCACTGCTACCCGCTGCAGGTGTACAGGCAGGAACCCCCGCTCGCGGAGTTGCTGCCTGTGTGTACATGAGTTTTGTCTTTGCGGAAAAGCCAACGCCGCGCTGACAGCGGCCCAGCAGCAGCAGCCGCTCGCCTTCCGCGGCTAGCCGCCTACTTTAATTGATGCAGTGGCGGCAGGCTTCGCTGTCTTGTCTCTTTGCTGTCAATACAAGGGGGGTGGCCTTGAATGGCGCTCGAGAGTGGGTGGTGAGTCACGCGTCTGCGCAGGACGATTCGAAGGCTTTCCCGGAGGTTGCTGCGCTGTCAAAGAGCTGGGGATCTTCCGCGCATCCCTCTGGGCATGACGACGGCGAGGGAGAAAGAGGGGGGGGGGGGCCTCTGGCGCAGCGGCTGAACGCGCAAGTAGCGGCACTGAAGGATCAACTGGCTGCAGCGAAGGCGCAACTGGCCGACAGCGAGACGCAGAGGGAAGCCCTTCTAGACAGGCTCAAGCGCACCGAGCAGGACAGAGAGCAGGAGAAGAACAAGCGCATGACGCTAGAGATTCAGCTTGAACGCAAGAAAGACAGTCTTGTGGTGAGCTGAGACGCTCAGGCGAAAGCTGTGCGGCTCAAGGGGTGGTCTCTCAGAGGCTTTGCGACAAGGCGGATCTGGCAGTCCGTCCAAAAGGGGCTTTTCACGTTTCTGCGGGAGTTGCTCTGTCTGCGTCTTTCTGCGTTCAGAAGGAGTTCGTGACTCAAGCCGACGAGCTTGAGAAGACGATCACCAAGCTTAAGGCGGAGCTCGAAGTGGGTGTCTTGTCCTTTCTTCTTCTTGTAACCGCTTGCTGGGAGGCCGCAAAACGCGCGGGGTTCTGCCCCTGCGCGAAGGCAGCACTCAGCGTCGAGACGTGGTGCTCGCCGTTTGTTGCGTGCAGACAGAAAAGAAGGAAAAAAAGAAACTTGACGAAAAGCTGAAGCAGCGCGTCAACGAGTGAGACGCCGCCGACCACGCTGTTGCCGCCTTTGAGAGGCGTCGAGCGTCTGTCACGCTGCGATCTGCCTAAGCGATTCCTGAACACAAGGAGAGCCTAGTTTAGAGACCCTTTTTTTGCCCCTAGACGCGCATGCTCCGCCGCTTGGCTGTTTGAGATCTTCACGCTCCTCCGGCTAAACCCTAGAGCCTTGACTGCGGAGATCAAGTAGGCTTGCCGCCTTCGCGGCTGCCTGTGGCTTCCGTGAATACAGGCTGCAGGATGAGCTCGAGATGGCGAAGTCAGAGTCTCGCAGGGCCCAAGCACTGGAGGTGCAGGTGGAAACGTATAAAAACAAACTGAAGGAAATTCCGGAGCTCAAGGAGGCCGTCGCGAGGCTCGAGCAACAGAACAAGGTGGGTGCTCTGCTGTTCTCGGAGAGAAAAAATACACTCTAAGAAGCCACCCTGCTAGCCAGGGAAGCTTGCGCGGAAGCTGCGAGCAGCAACTGCCCCTTTTCGCAGCGTGCAAGCTCCACGTTCCGATGGGGTGTGAAGCTGTGAAGCATATTTTATCTGGGGAAATCAGGCGTTGCTGGCGCTTTGCCTGCTGTCTAGCTCGCTGCCTGCCTTGCTCGCGTCGCTTTCTCAGTGCCTTGCTGCACGCGCGGCGTCAGCTAGCTGGCTAGCGCCTTTTAGCCCGCGCTCTAATTCTCTCTGCACGTGCTGCGCCGCCTAGGCAAATCTGGAGAAACTGATTGACGCCAGTCCGGACCCTGGAGAAGCCACCGCTCTCAAAAAGTCGGTGGAGCTGTACAAGGAAAAAGCTGCGGGTAGGCTGCAGCATGCGAACTGCAAATCAGCAGGGCGCTGCGCGCAGTTCGCCTCGAATTCGATCGTGTGCTTTGTCAGCTGGTCCTTTCTCTCTCTCTGCCTCTCTCTCTTCCTCTCTGCAGCGCAAAGCGCAAGGCGTACCATCCCCGCCTCGCACTCTGGCCTGTAAACAGCTGCACGGCGGAGTGAAAGGGAGGGTGGGCAGTCGGGTTTAAAAGCCTCAAAAGCTGCTCCCATTCCCTGCTCGAGGTTCAGGGTCTGTGCAAAGGTGGCGTTTGTATTGGTGTCTGCGCGTAGATATCGAAGAGAAATTGGTGGAGGCGCGAGCGCTTGGCGAGGCCTTGCAGACGCAAAAGAAAGAACTGGAATCTAAAGTCAAGGCTGCAGAAAAGAAAGCGTATGCGAAACGTCTCCACTTGACACTGCAGAGCTGCTTAGTAGGGCGTTCGATCGGGGAGTCTGTGGGAGAGCTGTCTAAAGGGGGTTAGGAGCCACGCCTCAGCAGGACCGCAGGATGCGCCTTTGGCAAGCCTTATTTTGAGCGGGCATGCATGCAACGCCATGTCTTGCTTTGCTCCTTCCTAGGCAGCTAGCCCATGCTCCACTGCGGCGGGGCCTTAGAGAAGCTTGGAGTGAGGACCTATATGTATATACATACATACATGTGTAACATGTGTGTATGTTTGTTTGTGTGTTTGTGTATGGTTGTGCGTTTGTTTGTGCGCTGCAGGGAAGTTGCGCAGCTTACCTTGGTGCGAAAGGAGGCTGAATTCGACGCGAAGACATTCGAGATCGAGGCTTTACAGCAGGAGCTCGAGAAGGCCAGGTCAGCACGCACGGTGCTCGCAGAGTGGTAGCCAGCAGTTTTTCGATATGCAGGTTGCGAGGCAGTTAGCGCGCTGATTCTTCGTGCATGCAAGGGCCTTCCGTACGCGCAGCGCAGCCGCGTGGTTAGATGTGCATGCAGCTGCCTCGCTGGCGCGTAGGCAGCAGGGTTGGTGCCTTGCGGCAAGGGGGCAGACTGTGTATTCGCCTTCGAGAGACGGCCGGAAGTTCGCCCATAGGCTTTCGAACTGTTTGGCAGCTTGTCGCCCGTTTATTCCTCGCCTTCGGAGCCGTTGTGCTGCGAATGCAGAAAAAGTGCCGGGGAGGCGAAAGTCGTTAATGCGGCCAAATCCTCGGAAGATAAGGAGGCTCTAGCAGCGCGTGTTGCAGAAGTCCGTTGTTGCCAGCTCTTACCCTGAGTCTCCATCCTTTTGCATGTGCTGCATGCAATTGCATGTCTGTACACTTTGTTTTAGCCCGTTCTGACAAATGTGTTCTTTGCGTGCCTGCCTGTTCTTAGCTGGAGAGCGAGCTCGACGACGCCATACGCGTTAAGAAGAGATTGGAAAAGGCTCAAGGGGTCACTCTTGCGCAGCTGCAGTTGCTTCAGAAGCAGCAAGAGAAGGAAGGAGACAAGGAGCAGCTCCAGCAGCAAATCAATGAGCTCATAGCTAAAAATGCGGAGCTGCAGAGCAGTGTCAAGGATCTTACGGAGGTGTGCACCCTCCCCTCACGATTTGCACAAGTCAAGTCTAATAAGCTATGAGTCCTTTTACCCTGAAGCTAGTTACCCTCCATAGACATGCCCTTCCCCAGCGGTGAACTTCGCAGCGGCAACACCAGCTGCGCTGGGGAGATACGGGAAAGTCGTTGTGAGAGAAAGCCTTCCGAGCTACCCTCTTTGCCCTCGGGCTGTTTAAAAGGCAGGCATGCAACGCGGTCGAAGCCTAACGAGCTCTGCGCTTTGTGCTGCAGAGTAAGGATCAGCTGACGAAACAAATGATGGAAGCGTTTGCAAAGAACGACTCGAGGGGGACGAGCGCAGCAGACGAGCTCAAGGTACTAGAGAAAATTCTACTGTCTGACCTGCTGCGGGGTGGGAGGGAGGCAACTGTTTGCGATGAGCCTGCTGCTAGTGCTGCGGCTGCTCTGCTCAGCAGACAGCCGCCGACGTGCGACGCCTTGAAAGTGCGTCTGCTCGTGCTTCTTGTGGGCTACTGCTCTTGCTGCTCTTGCTGCGCATGCGTAGGTGCGTTTGGCTGCAGCAGAGGCTCAGGTGGCTGCCTCCAAGGAGCAGCAGCAGCTGCAGATAGATCTTGTGAAGGCGCAGCTCGAGAAGCAGACTGAGGGGGCACTGAATGCTCTGAAAGAGCAGCTGCAAATCCGTGACAGGGAGTCTAGCTTCTACAGGAAGGCCATGTGCGTTTGAAAGACTGCAGTTGAGGGCTGCAGCCTTCCTCGTGGGCAGCAAGCGGGTGTGGGCGCCTTGTAGTAACTCGAGAGAAAGACTTGGGGTGCGCTCTGCGTGTGGATTGCCAGCGAATTTCGGATCTGGATTTTGTCTCTTCAGAGAGGACGGTGCGGAACAGAGCCGGAGAGAGCAGCGCTTGCTGGCGTCGGTGCTTTACGAGATCGGCCTTCGCCATCACCGATTGCGTTGTTACTGTCAACAACTCAAGCAAGAACACGAGGCTCTAATCCTCAGGTAACGAACAGTGCTAAGGAGAGCCTTTGCCCTAATGTCAGAGGAGGCCTTGTTGCACCACGAATCCTCTTGAGACAAGCCTCGCGAGCTAGAGTGCCGCGTCAATTTGCATGCATGCAAACTGACGGAGCCTGTGCCAAACCCTTTGGGGTGCAAAAAACTGGCGACGCAAAGCGCCTCGCGAAACGAATGACGGCCCCACCATGGGTTCGCAGCAGTCCACGCAAGTTGCTGCCAACGCACATTTGGAGATAATGATAAGCAGCAGCAGCAGCAGCAGCGCTTTGCGGGAGGGTCGCTCTGTGCACCCTCATTCACGTGTTTGTGGTGGTATCTGTGGTGTTTTCTGGCCCTTCGGTGTTTTTACGCGCCGCAGGCTGCAGGCGGGGGAAGGAAGGCGGATCGAGGATCCGACAGAAAAGCAGTCCCCTGAGGAGCCAGAGGAGGGGGGGCCTCCCTTCACGAACGATATTGGGCGCTCGAGCACAAAGATGCATACTCCTCCTGCTTCGGAATAAAATGCACTTCAGGGAGCAGTCACACGTACAGCTGGGCACTCCCGGCAGCAGCCTCCAGAGCTGCCGCCGTTACTGCCCGTTAAGGGATGTTTTGGATCGGCAGCAACAGCCGCACCCCCTGCCTGCTGCTGATGCTGCGTTTGCATCTCCCTCTCACACCTGGGAGCTCTTCAGCCTCAACAGGAACAGCAGCAGATTGCTGCTGCTGCTCCTGTTGCAGCTCCTGCTGCTGCTAAGATTTGCAGCCTGTAGTTTCGCATGCTAAGAGGCACTGCGTATACCATTCTATAAAGAGCTGCGTCCTTTCGGTTCCCACTATTCGAGAGCAGAGGCGCTCTCTTAGCCCCTCTATTACCACCACCACCCCTGTTACCACCACCCCCCCTATTACCACCACCCCCATCCCGCTCCCCACCCTGCCCACGAAGTGCGGCTTTCAGGCTCAATGGCGCCGTAACCGCTGCTGTTGCATGGGGTCAAGCTGCTGCTCTAGGCGCTGCAGAAGCGCCTTCTCCGCCTCTTCCTGCTCTTCTGGCTGCTGATTCTGCGCTGTCTCGAGGCACTGCAGCAACGAGAAGAGGTCTGAGGTCGCAGACACAGCAGGAGCAGGTTAGGAGGCTTGGAGAAAAGGCGTGTGCTTTCGACAAGCGAGAGGGGAGCGCGCATGCATGCCAGCTGAGCTCCCGATTCTTCTGGAGGGTTGCGATTCTGTCAGGTTCTAGAGTTTAGCGTTCAAAGGTACTGGATGCTCTTTGTAGATCGCAGAGAGAAAGCCGCAGCAGGGGAGCCCTCCGAAGCCGCAGGCTCGCTGCAATTTCAGAACGCAGTGTTCCTACTCCCCGCTGCAGCGCGGCAAAAATCTGAATCAGGCAAAGCAGCGGCAGCGGAGCATTCGGACGCCACTTTTCGGATTCGCGCATGAGAGCTTCATGCAAGAATTTACACACGCATTCCTCAGTAGATACGCGAGAGCACGTGTATGCGATAGGGAGACGTCGGCGCAACGGCAAGTAACGCTCACATGGCGCTGCTCCCCAGGCTCCGCATCAATGGACAGTTCAACATCTGCTACTTCAAGGCCCTTGTGGAGATGTACTGACACCACATCGATGCTGCACGCTGCTGCTGCTGCCGCTGCGTCTTCGTCGCCACCATTCTCCCATCCCTCTCGTCCTCCTTCCGTGTCTATTCTGAATGCGTCCTCTGCGGCGCTGTATGTACTGGGGTGGCTGGAGGGCATGAACCTGTGGGCTGCGGCAGCACGCAAGAGCAAGTCAAGACACTGTGCAGAGGTAGCCAACATCCAGGGGTAGAAGGGAGGTGGCTTTTCATGAAGCGTTTAGAAAGCACTTGAACGGCCAGCACGCGCTTCTCTCTATCCCTTTCTTCCCCCCCCCCCCAGAACGCCGGAGCTTGCAGGCTGCTCGCCTCAGTCCCTTCATTGCTCCCGAGTAAAATGCTGCCAAATTCGTGGGCACTTACCGTGCCGGATAAGAAACTTCTGAAGAATACGCTTGATCGACTCTTGAAGCCTGCCTGCCCGTATGTGCTGCCGCTTGGCGATCGCGAACCAGCCGCTGCTGCTGCTGCTGCCTCTTCGCCGTTTATCCCGGCGAAGGTTTTGGTGTCTGCTGCTGTTTTCGCTGTTGCTCTTTTCGCTGTTGCTCCTTTCGCTGCTGCTGCTGCTGTTTCCAGTGCCGTCGCCAGCGCTCCTGGGAGAGCTGCAGCTGGCAAAGGCGCTGCTCGTGCTCAAGCAGGAGGGCGTCCGGCTTCCGCGACAGCAGCCGTTCAGAGTCAGAAACAGACAAACTGAGGCGCTCCCAGCAAAGGGCTGCCTCTGCTGCTGCACCGACAGCCCAACAACGGACGCTCTGCCGCAAGTTGGGGGAGACGGCGGCACTTTTGCGAGGAGTGTCGCAGACTCGACAACTTGCAGCGCAAAGCTTGTTGCAGGGAGCCCGAGAGCGTCCTCTGTACGCAGCAATAGAAGCAGCAGCGACAGAAGCAGTTGCACGACGCAGACTGCAGGAGGGGCCATTAAGCTGTCGACTCGCCAAGACTGCCGCGCGGGGTGCTGCCGACAGCAGCGGCGGGGGTGTCGGGGAGGTCTCCAAGGTGTCTTTCTCTGTTCAGCCTCCCAATATCTTCAGTTCTGCGCATTTCACGCCTCTAAGAAGGACCAGATGCGTGGATCAGAACGCGCTCTCACCGCAAGGAAGCCTAGGTGATGATGCTCTTCCGCCGCGATGGGGCTTAAAATTCACGACATGCATGCACACAGAAGAGCGCTCCACTCCGAAACAGCCTTCTCCCTATGACAAGACACACTGAAATCTGCTGTTTCGGATCCGTTTCTCACAAGAAAGCGACTTGTCGCTCCTCTCAAATCCCCAGCTCTCAAGTCCGTCCAGCTACTCCAAAGTAACCCCCAGCGTCTACGGATCCTTCCTCCGAGACTCAGCCTTCACCTGAACACCAACACATGCCCCCTGCAGCAGGTCCTATGAACTCCTTCCTCCTCCTCTCCCCCGGAGAAACACACCCACACACTGCGCTTCTAGCCTTTAGAGCGGCAACCCCTAGGCACTCCAGCGCGTGCCTCGCTGCTTCACCGCCTTCCCACCGAGCGATCAAGCCTTCAGACGCATGCCCTCGCCACACGCGGCTCGACGTTCACTATGGAGGCTGAGGAGGGGCCGCTTTGCACGCGCCTCCCTCCTTCCCAACTCTCGTCTTTCCCAGGCAGCCGCCCACCCTACCCTGTTACCACAGGAGCTCTCCAGTAGCAGCAGCAGTGGGGCGACTGCTGACTAGCCACCTAGGCCGCTGACAGGTGTCTCTACCTCCCCACGCTGCTCAAGAGGAGCAGAAGAAGCAGCAGCTCGCACCAGCTGAACCTCGAGAAACATGGACCCCACAACACCCCCCGAGAAAGCTCCCACTCGCGGCAGTCCTCCCAGCAGTCTTCGCAGCAGCGCGTCTGGATCCGGATGTCTGAGTGCCTCCTCCGTGTGCAGTCTGTATGCATCGCTCTCGCGTCACTCGTCACTGCTGCAGGCTGCCTTCTCCAAGAGCAGCAGCACCGAACTGCAGAAAAACTTGCGCCTCGACGGAGCCCTCTTAGACGTTATCACGCCGAACGATACTTACGTAGGTTGGTCCTTTTTTTTCAAACCGTAAGGATAGAGGACGCTTGCGGAGGATCTGGAGGGGGGCAGTGGATGTCGCTGCTCCAGTCGGTCCCCTTGCTGCATCTCTCGGCTTTTTGTTACCCTCCTCCTGCCTCTGCTGCGAATGCTCTCTCTGCCGCAGGCAGTCGGCAGCAGCTGCACGCATGGCTCTGCGCTGAGCCTCGCACTCCAAAGCCAAAGTCGCCGACTCAATCACCAGGTCCACTTGGAAACCTCGCTACAGCTCCTCCACAGCTGGAAGGATTCCGTAAGTAGGCACGCCATTCTCTTTTGTCGCTTGTCAGAGTTGTAACCGATGCATGGCTGAGGCGAGGATTGAGCCCCTGCTAGCGATGCGAGAGGGCTGGGGATGCACTCCCAAACAGCCGTCCCAACGACTACCCTTTTGGAGACCACTCCAAGCAGGAAAAGACGCGTGGATCCAAAAGCGCAAGCCTAGGATGCCTCTGCTCTGCAGGTGTGTGCCTATGTGTACACGCCTTCGCAGTTCAGCGAAGACGCAGGAGGCCTCTCCTTTGCAGCGCTGGGGAGCGCGCTACCCCTAAGCTTGAGCTCCTGGAGTCTCTTGGAGGCGGAGGCTTTCACGGCTGCCCCCGTCGCGGCGGCTCTGAGCGCTGCTCTCGCTGCTGCTGCCGATCCGAAAGACGGAGCAGCAGGAGCTGCTGCTGCAGGAGCTGCTGCTGCAGGATCTGCTGCTGCAGGAGCTGCTGCACTGACGAGGCGGCGATCCACACGCAAGCGCTCTCGGAGAAACCCTTGCACAAGCACGCGCATTGCAGACGAGCCAGTATGGTCCTCTGATTTGTACTCTCAAAGCTTCTCAAATACGCAGTTTTAGCGATTGGATGTCAAATTTCTGCTCTACTAAAAGCCGCCTCCGGCTTCCACCGACTCCTGTGAACTCGTCTCAGGCCTCGAGCGATGAGCAGCGTGAAGCTGCAACGTTGCGGCTGACTCAGCGTCTGCTGGAATTCTTGCGAAAGAGACGCGCTGCTGCTGAAGCCGCTGCTGCTCCTTCTGATGGAGGAAGGGAAGCCTCAAGCGGAAGCATGCAGCAAGCCGCTGCTGCCGCGATACCGCTGTGGGAGCTGGCAATAGACCCCCGTGAGGAGGGCGGCTTCACGGGCAGCTGCATGCGCCTCTTTTGCCTCACAGGTCTGCTGCGAGATGGCCACATTTCGCTTTCTACTGACCACGACGGCGTCCTCATGGTGCAGGTAGGTACAGTGCAGAAGGAGGCTTGAGACAGCTGCTGTTAGAGGGCAGCACGCCCAGCACAGGCGAGGGGAATCTCCACTGCCAGCACTTTTGCATGTGCTTGTTCCTGCAAGTTCGCGCAACAGCATGTCTCGGGGCCGCTGCGGCCGGTAGCAAAAGATCCTGATGCTTCTTCACAAAGCGTATCGCTTCGCGCTGCGTTGCTGCGGTCCACAGGCATCCTGTGTCGACAGCAGCAACGGCCACGGCAGCAGCAATCAAGGCAGCAGCAACACCAGCAGCAGCGGTAAAAGCAGCACCAGCAGAAGAACCAGTAGTAGCAGTAGTAGTAGTAGCAGCAGCAGCAAAGGAAGCAAGCCAGAGACGAGTCAGGCTGTGCTTTCGCCCTTCACTGCCGCCGTTTGGAGGGATCTAAGAGAGGCTCTAGGCCTCGGTCCAGCGGCTAGGCCGCTTGCAGACACTGATTCAGATGGAGACGGCTAGCCGGACCTAAATCCGAGTCTTAGAGTTCGGTGTTTGCTTCCTATACACTCGCTGCTGACAGTGCCTTGCGCTGCGGCACCTGCAGCTTATGTAGCGGCAGCAGTAGCAGCAAGTACTGCCACGCCCAAGAGCCGCTTCTGCGAGACACGCAGGGCATACCGAAAAGACTTCTCTAGAGGCTCAAGTTTCTTAGAGTAAATTAAATACAGAGCGCCGACAAAGGCGCAAGACGAGGGCGCTTAGAGTCCTTCACTGCCAGACTGCTCCAAACTCGAGGTCGCAACTAGGCACCTCATCTTCAACATGGAAAAGGGCGCCAGAGTGAGACTATGCATGAGCAGCATTTTCCTTTGCGGCTGTTGCGGCTGCTGCTGCTTGTGATACGCGCTTGCTGGAAGGACTTATCCTGACGGCATCCAGGCGTTTAATGGTCTTGAGCATTGCCGAATGGAACCTGCAGAGAAAGCGCAGACTCCCTTGAGGAAGGCATCATGGACCTCCTCCAGCGCGTAGCGTGCAGCAGGGTAAGTGTTCGTGGAGCTGCTGCCGCTGCGCTGGGGGGAGGAATATGCAGCGCTGCTGCACCTGTGCACGTCCTCTTGCGTGTTGTATACGGCAAGCGAGGCACGGAGTGAGCCCGTGGAGGCGCCAAGGATTTCTTCGTGCAGCGGCTGTGCGCAGTGGTGGCCTGCATCAACCGCGCGCACAACTGGAAGCGCTCCAGTTCGCGCCAAGGCTATCAATACGTGCGGCTAGCGGAGAGCAAGCAAGCGCAAGGGCTTTATCTCCGCGAACTAGCCACTGCCAGCGTCGAAGGAAGGAGACTCAGCAGCAGCAGGCGCAACTCCAGGCAGACAGCGCTGTGTGAAGAGAGACCCCGCGGAAGTGCAGCGTGTGGGGCGGAGGCGCAGAAAATTAGCAGAACAGTAGCAGTAGCAATACCTGCTCGCACGTGCACGTGATACCACTGGTCAATGCAGAGGGCCACATCGAAAGGCGATAGTCCCTCAATAACGAAGCTACATAGAGGAACCGCCGGAAATTCCCCTCCCACTGCTGCTGCACTCTCTACCCCCTGCACGTGCTGCTCTTGGCGCCAGGGGTCGACAGAGAGGATGCGAGCGCGCGGAAGAGATCGAACGGCCTCCATCAGCGTCTTGGAGAGCTTTTTGTCCGCGGCTGCTATCTACACGCAAATCCCAAAACGTCGGCTCGCCGTCTTTTGGAGGCTGTGCGGGTCGAAAAAGCTCCCTTAACCCTGACACCCCTCCCCCCTTTCGCGCTGCCAAGCCCTTTACACACACTTGCATGCAAACAGCGCACATTTTGGAATCCCACGTCTTGGAGGAAGTCGAGAGCAGCTCCTAGGCCGACGATTTGCGCGATGGGCAGGGTCCCCGCCTCATATCTCCAAGGCGCAGCAGCAAAACTGCTGCCGCTCAAGCTCACACGCTGCAGCACAGTGCCGCCACAGCGCAGAGCCGGCTACAAGGCGCGTGTGCAACGCGGCAGAGGAACAGCAGCTCGCGAAAAGCAGCAGCGCGCGCTGCACACACGGGTACGAGGTTTTTCTCGCATCAGCGCAGGCCAGCAACGGCTACGGAAAAGAGACACGGCAAGCACCTCAATCATTTCTCCACCGTAGCTGTCGGGAGGCATTTGCTGGAGGATCTCCTTCCGGCCCCACAGGAAGCCCACGCCGCTCCCGCCATACATCTTGTGGCCGCTGCCAACCAAAAAGTCAGCCCCCAGGGAACGTGCATCGAGCTGCGACAGCACTTCACAGCACCCGCAGAGGAAGCCAATAAGTGCGACACGGAAGCGAGCAGGGGGGAGGTGTCGGAAGCGCAGCTTGCAGAGGCATCAAAAGCCGCCAAACCGAGAAGGTCTAGCTCTTCAAAGAGGGGTGGAAGGTAGGGGGCGAGGACAGCACGAAAGCGGGGGATGTCAGGTGCTGCAAGGAGTCAAGAGCGCTCAAGTCACACCAGCGCATGAGCAAGCGCCTGCGTTGCATCTACGAGGGTGATCAGCCGCGGATGCGCCTTCTTAGCCGCGCGCATCAGCTGCTGCAGCTGCTGCCTCCGCACAAAAGAGCCTAGAACGTTGGACACGCAGGCTACAGCCAGCACTTGCGAGCGCGGAGAGAGGAGAGACACCGCGCGCTTCACATCCAGAATTCCGGTGTGCCTCTCCAGCTGCACAGATCGCCAGCACTCCAGAACCGACGCGTTCTCGACACGGCCCGAGACGCATGGCCTTCGGGAGAAGGCTACAGGAGCTGCGTTCTCACGGGGATGTATTTCATGTGCGCCTTCTTCCTCTGCGCCAGCTGTTGCCAAGGAACAAGGTTTGCGTGGTGTTCAGCAACGGACACCAACACTTCGGCGCCCTCCTCCAGGAAGGCGTCTCTGCAAGTAACACCCTCAGGCTGCGAGCACCCTCCCTGAGGCTTGCAAGGCTTGCATGCATAGGTCACTCGCTTGCTACACAGAGAGAGGTTGCGAGCACCCTCCCTGAGACTTGCAAGGCTTGCATGCATAGGTCGCTCGCTTGCTACACAGAGAGAGGGTTCTCTTAGGCCTACCCTACCTCCCCTCGTCTCCCCCTCTTCCCCTTCAGACACACTCCCCGCTATCTTAGAGCCCATAGGGGCCCACGCGTGCGACGCACCCCCAGGCACGAGCCACCAGATTGATCCCGGCAGTGGCTCCCGACGTGAAGATGATTTCTTCAGCATCGCCTCCGACGTAGCGCGCCAACTTCTCTCGCACGTCCTACAACGCACAGCCAAACGCTTGCGCCAGGCCCCATGATGACACAGGCAGAGCGATTTTTTTACACCTCGGGGTGCATAGAACACTCGAGGCTTCTCAGATTCTGAAAGGTGTACTGTACTTCCACGGCCTCGGTAGCAGCAGTCGCCAGGCGATACGACCCCCGGTGGATATTCGCATTGAGTTGTCTGTACACCCGAGATTCCGTCTGCAGCAGGCGTCGCACGCGAAGCGCCACACAAGTGTCGATCGTCATCCCGTCATCACCAAAAGCAACACTGCGATTCGAAAAAGTCTTTATGTCCTAACAGAAGCCGCGGCGTCATGAAAGTAGCAGCGCTGCCCGCAGAACCTTTCTTCGTGGTAGCATGCGCAGGTACAAGGGAAGTCCACCCTGCTACATGAGCGCTTCCAAGAAATAACTCGCTTTCGGTGCACCGCTCACTTGAATGACGATCTGCGGTTTGTGGGTGGTTGCTGCATTGTCAAAAGGAATTATGCGCGTATTTGCAGCCAACAGAGGAAACAAGGGCCGCATACACCGACCCAATTCCAGCCCTTCTGCGACAGCTGCTGACGCTGCTGCTGACGCTCTAGAGCATCTCGATGCAGCCTCGGCTGCTCGCTGAGGCGGTGCCGCAGACTCTTCCGTCGCAGAAGGGGGTTCAGGCAAAGCCTCGGAGGCACCTGCGCCTGCCGTTTGTGGTGAATCTGCCGAGGCAGCTGCAGCTCTTGCAGCCTGCAGTGCTCCCCGCCGATGCAGCAGAGAGGGCAGAGAACAGGGCGGGCAGAGAAAGCCTTGGCATATCTCCCTCCTGCGACTGGAGGAGCAAGGAAGAGGCAGACTTGCGGTCACTTGGGGGTGGTGTTGCTGTCTTGGCAGTGGCAACAGGCGGGAAGAAGGCCAAAGCACGTCCCCTAGGCTGCGCTTTGCCAGTGCTAGCAGCGGCAACACCAACACCAGCAAAAGCGAGCAACAAGCCATCTTTGTGGCCCACCCCAAACAGCCACAGCCGCTGATATGGAATCTCTTCTCTTGGCTTCGGGGAAGCAGCAGTAGCGACAACTGTCGCTACTGCTGCTTCCCCGAAACCCCTGCTGCGGCTGCTAGAAACAGTGGAGGCCGTGAAGGGCTGACAGCGGAGGGGGGGAACTCCCTGATATCGACTGTATGCGCAGGCGTTGTTGTACTCGACCTTCGTCTTGCGTGGTGGGCGTCGGAGGGGTGAGAAAACGAGTCCAGCCGAATACCACGCACTAACAGATCGTGAGTATCGAAGGAGCTAAGACTGACGTAGGGGCCGTTGAGCTTCGCCTGTTTCGTGCGAGCTTCGGAGAGATGCCGCTGCAGAGGGGCCTTCTCCTATCGACGCCGAAGGGACTTGCATGCCATGGCATGAGCGATTTCAGATCCCTATCCCCAAACCCCCTATAAAAGGCCGTAGATCTTGAATTTTGGCAGAAATATATCAGTTTTAAAGAGTTTTTGCGCGCTTTTCAGTAGGAAGACGCAGGAAGCCCTGCTCTCATGCAGGTCTGTCTGGCAGCTGTCAGCCGAGTCGGCCGCGCCGTGAGAAATCCATAACTCCAACCTGCTGCTGCCTTCTCTCCTTTTAGTGTTCCTTTCCGTGATCCAGGCTTTTTGTTGTGTGCAGACCGACGTCTAAGACTCGGGGTGTCCGGTTATGCATGCTGTTGCTCCCCTCGCGCGCTTGCGATGCACCTAACGAGCAGTACTAATCAACGCGCATGGCGAAAGCTTTAGTCCCAAAGCCTAAGGCTAACGCTAAATGCTACTGAACTGCAGGAACGCTGGTTTCCAATGGTGTGTGTTGTGTAGCTTTGCCTGCACCTCGCTCTTCAACCCTTTTCCGTCCCGAAGATGCTATACGGATGCAGCATAGTCCACCGCTCTTCCGTCTGTCGGCGGTTCGCCACACGCCGTTTCTCGCGTCCATGGATTCTTTGCATGGCCCTGCGCCTCGTGTGTCTCTTTGTCCCCATATACTTTGCATTCCACAAGGATGGTGCGCCAACGAGTTGGCAGCTTGCTTGCCACTACTCCAGGGAGCCACCCATACAGCCCTCCGGGGCCATACGCATCAATCGGTCCCACACCGACTGCCTAGCTGTCTAGCAAGCCAACACGCGAGAGCGGTAGCAAGCTAGTTCCCTGGGGAGAGAGAGTCACTTGCTTGCGTATTCGCGAACTACGGGGCAGGCTGTTCCTTCCGTGCTCTCTGCGGGCAGCGCGGAAAAAGCCCTTAAGCCTTAACCCTAGGCAGCTCTTTGTGTATCTTTTCCGCGGGTGTAGGCTGGTGGTTTAGCGCCCCTTCTAGCGTGCCTGTCGCCGGAGACCTCTCCCTGAAAACAGTCACTCTAGCATATTTCTCTCTCGGAGGAGGTCCATACTGCGCTCGGGGGCCCTACGGGGGCCCTGCGGGCCCCTGTGGATTTGTGGGCACCCCAGGCGAGGGGGTGAAGCAGATCAGTCTTAGTGGAACAGGGAGGACTGAGGCTTTCGCGGCTGCAGACTGGGAACTGGAGGCCAACGTAAATCTCCCATATTAGCGTTTAAGACCCTGTGCAGAACAATGGATCCGCCCCAGTTGCCATACGAAGTACTTTAAATCGCAGTTTGTAGACATCCAGATGCCCGGAGAGCGAGACTTATACCGTAAGGCTTTCTGGCTTCTGCTGCAGGTGACGGAGGAGACACTGGCAGGCAACATTTTTCGGGTGTACATACATCTCAAACCCATGCACGAAGCGGCCACCACCTTGCCCCCCATTGTAGCTGCTGAGCTCTCGCTCCGCGTTGATGGTACTATAGGGACCGTAAGGATACTTGCTGCTACTCCGTTCCAGGGTGCTATGGCTGCTGGCCCTTGAAAGAGCGAATCCACGCAAAACTGTAAGGTCTAAGATTCGACTTTGCGGCGAAACGACTTTAGATCGGGCCGGCTGGACAAGTGCAATGTGCTATTCGCGTTTCAGACCCCATTTGAAGGGTTTCCCAAGCTCCATGTATCCTCCCTCTGGCCCTCTCAGGGTCTTAGGGCCTCGTCTAAACTGAGGCTTTTTGGAGATATTGCACTGAACACGTGATAACATCACCCCGAATCTCACATGATCTATCCCCAAGGCGCAAAAGTGCACCTCCGCACCCCCAAACACTTTAATGCTGCCGTAGCACTTGTTTCCTGGTGTCATAGGGTGCTTATTGGGAGCCGAGGTCTGGTGAAATGCAGGGAGTCAAACGAAGCCGCCACAGCGCATTCCCAAGCCCCCAAAGCAATCGCCACGGAGACAGGTGATTAGCGAAAAACTCAAGGCCCTAAAATACCCTCACGGCCTGATTGGAAGAAATCGCGGTGCGCTGCGGCGGCGCTTGTGCTGCAGCGACTTCTCCGGTGTACATGCAACTTACATCGTCGGAATGGGTCGAGCAGCCCTTTGCGGGCCCGGCAGCAGCAGCAGAAACAGCGGTGGAAGGATTTACAGTTGAGCTGTCTCTTGAAGTTCCTAAGGGGCAGAGACGGCACAGGCTCCCGAATGGGATCGACGCTTTCGGAGAGTTCCTTCAGAAAATCATAGTGCCCATCGTTTTCTTCCTGTGAGAAACCCTAGCTGGGTGCTGCAGCTGTCACGCGAAGAAGCCTCAGGCTGCAGTTGCTCCTGTAGTGGCCTTGAGTTGTTCCTGCAGTTCCTGTGTCTGCGACGTCTGCCGCTGCAGGTGGAGTTGCCATTATCTAACGAGCCTGCTAATTCGCTGGAGCCTCCTCAGGGTTGCGCTGCTCCCTTCGGATCCGCTTATTAGAACCTGAACTCTGAACGGCAAGAACTGCCTCTTCGCGGGGGCAGTGGGCTTACTTCAACGCAGCCAAAAAATCTAGGTTGGGGTGTCGTGCGTTTGAACCCCTTTGTGGGGGTTTGCGCAGGCCTTAGAGCCTCGAGAGATTAGATTATTCGCTGCTTGGCTAGCATAGAGGCTAGGTCGTGGGGCTTATGATCTGTTGTTGGAGGTAAGCGTCTGCTTCCTTCAGCAGCCTCCCCATATCTTCGAAGCCGCACAAGGCCGCTGCCTCCTCGCACGCAGCCCATCTGCAGGCGCAGCAGCACGACGTGTGTTAGAAACTCTGGAGGCGGGGTGTCGAGGCTGCTGCGCTGAACGGAAGATGGCGTTTAAGGAGCACTCCTGGTGCTTCATGCCAACACTGCCTGAGCTTTTGGGGTGTGTTCGTGATTTACTGGAAGTGCGAATGTTCATCCGAGAGCATCACGGGGGTTTGCGGATTTTTCAGAACCGCAAGGAAGTAGCGACTCTGTTTTGGCTTTCCTCGTGCCTCGTAAAAGAGGTCCTGCGCAACTCTTACTAGTAAAATATAGGTAGCTCAAAGCTTGTTATCTGGGCGACGTATCTAACTTCAGCTACCTGCCCCCGTTCCCTTTAGAAGTTCCAGCTTCGCAAAAAGTGCCGCTCCCGTAAGACGTATGCATTTTGAAGGCTTCTAGGAATCTAGAGGATAGCTGCAACTCGGGGGTTGTCAGCGGGCGGCTGTCAGCGCTCCCCTCGAATCGGGAGGGGAGGGAGGGCTTTGCTCAAGCGCTCACCTTGTTGAAGGATTCGATGAGGCGAAGATCGCTGGGGGAGATGCCCGCCTCCTCTTGCGTCTCTCGAACGGCAGCAGCCAAGAAGTCCTCTCCCTCGTCCACATGGCCTGAGCACCTTCCACGAAAAAAGCTGCTTGATGGAGGAGCACACCACATCCCCACTCCCCTTCAGCTAGGCCATATCACTGGCAGAGCTCCCCTCACTACATGGCCCTTTTGTTTGGGTTGCTTGGCGTGACTTGCCCTTTGGAGGTGACCAATGAAACGGGGAATAAGACGCTTTGAGGAGCAGAAATTCCGCCCTCTGGCGCTCTGCTGTTACTGGCGCAGTCGGGAAAGACGTAGACGACCCTGTAGCAGGGGGGGATTGAGTGAGCCGAGCGACCAGGAGCCCACCGGCTCTCACCCTCGCAGCCCTGAGAAAGTAACCCCTTTATATGTATATATGCGTGTAAATATTATTATATGCATACACATTTGTAAACATGCATGTGTACACCCGGATTCTAGACCTCCCCTTAACCCCGCAAGTACGCGCACTCGTTTACCCCTCCCTGCCTGGGGTTAAGCCTTAGAGTTTCCGAGTTTACATGGCTGGAGCGGGCAACGTGTGCAACCAGTGCCCAGTTTTTTAGCCTTCGAGCAGCTTTGAGAAGGCGTTGGCTCTGGGCGTGGTAGGGTTTGAGATTTTGTGCCGTTCGGCGCGCCCTCCTTCACCGCGCCGCCTCTGAGGATCCCTAGAGACACAGCAATTGTTTTTCGTGTGTCCACGCAGATGAGGAGGGGCGTTCTCTGCCGCTGCGTGCTGACGCCGCCGATCTGCAGCTGCACAGAACAGACAAGAAGAGGGCTGCAGCCGCTCGTAGGAAGTTGGCGGCGACTGCGGATGCTGCCACCCCACATGCCGAGGTAGCGGCTGCAGCGGCGGCTTTCGAAGGCGTTGTGGGTCTCTGTTTTGCGCTTTCTTGATT
Source organism: Cyclospora cayetanensis (assembly GCF_002999335.1). NCBI lineage: Eukaryota > Apicomplexa > Conoidasida > Eucoccidiorida > Eimeriidae > Cyclospora > Cyclospora cayetanensis. The sequence continues at coordinate 38,419 of NW_020312093.1, read as the reverse complement.
CTTTTAGTGTCTTTTGCCCAAGTACTCGGTTCGAGCAGGTACAGATACAGACGAAAGCGAAGATGGCAGCAGCAGCAGGAGCAGCAGCGGCAGCAGCGATCCGAACTGCTGCCCGCCTCGCTGGCAGCAGCAGCGGACGTCTCCACCTGCGCGCCTTCAGGAGCAACGCGTCTTCTTCTGTGCTCGGAGCCGCTTTCTGCTCACAACAGCGCCACATGCTGCAGCAGCAGCGCGCGTTCAGCAGCAGCACGGCAGCAGCTGAGTCTCTGGCGGGCGTCATCCAAAAAGAAATTGCCCACGAAAAGTCGCAGTACGAAGCAGACAGTCAGCTCAAGAGCTTCCTCGAGAGCAACAAGTGGCAGTTGGAAGATAAGGAAAACGACGTGCTCGTTACGCTCACGAAGGAAGTGGACGGTGCGTTACGCTGGGTCGATCGCCTCCATGGCATGCAGCCTCGCACCTCCGGCTGCCACCTCCCTCTTCCCCCGCACCCTCTTCTTCCCACTGCAGAGCGTAGATCGGCATGCAATCTTCCCCGCTGCACTGTCTAGGCCGCATGCAAACGAGCCTTGACGCGTTCAACGCCGCTACACACAGAGCGGCAGAGAGGGGGGGGGGGGCACTTGGCAACGCATGCCGATTTCTTCTCGACGCTCGTGACTGACACCACGCGTGACGCGCAAGACACGCCTTCGCCCACTTTGAGGCGCTAGGCGCTTGTCAGGCTGCTGCTGACTTCTTGCGGCTGGGACCAGTCTGCGACTCTGCATTCGATTGCCTTAAATTGCTCGGAGTGGTGAGTGGTGCTTGTCAGGGCGCAAGGTAATCGTCGAATTCTCCTGCATCCAGCCCTCTGGCGGAGACGAGGAGGAGACGATTCCAGAAGCCTCCGACTTCACCGTCTCGGTTCAGAACCCTCAGGGCAGTGGTTTGCTCTTCTACTGCTCGACAACGAATGAAGACGAGGCTGCAAGGTTCTGCATTGGTCAGGTAATTCGACTTCGCCGGTTCGTTTTCCGCTTTCTGAGCTGGCTGCTCGCTGTGTGCAGAGAGGGGTGCCGCCTCACAACGCACTTCGCATGCGCTGCTGCGGGGAAGAGGGGTGGTGTGTGTTTGTTTGCTCGCGCGTCGAGGGGCCGAGTTGGAGACGCCAGCGCGTGCAAGCTGCATGCGCAATTACATCGGCAACGCCTTCGACCAGCGAGCTGCTCGCCGAGGCGGCGCGTTGTGAGGCTCGTGGGTTGCGCTGCATGCGAGCCTTGTGGGCGCAGGTTCGATACTTTTCTGACGCCAGCAGCAAGGATTCTCTTGCTGAGTATCCTGGTCCTTACTTCGAGGATCTGGATGATTCGTTCCAACAAGGGCTAGACTCGTGGCTAAGCGCTCTAGGCATTGACGGGGAACTCTGCGACTTCATCGATCGCTTTGCTGCTGACAAAGAGAATCGGGAGTACATTGCGTGGCTAAACAAATTGCAAGGCTTCATCAGCAAAGCCTAGACGCTGAGGGAGGCTCTCAGGAGTCGTCGTTGCATGCGGTGGTGGTGTTGGGGAGGGGAGGCGGGTACATATCTATGCTTATAACTACTACCGAAGCAGCGTGTAGAGAGGCCTCTTTGCGCGCGCATGAGAGCGGCAGGCGCCTCCTCGGAGTGCTCCTAGACTGCGAAAGCTGGCTGGAAACAGCTAGCTCCCTAGAAGGGAGCTAGCTTTTTTCCGCCTTGCAGAAGACGGAATAGTTGGCGGCTTTCACGCAGCGGGCTAGCCAGTCGGCTCCGCAGCCTGCCAGTCACTGCGCGTGGCATGACGCACTTTTAACGAAGAAACGCTGTGAACAAAACTTCCTTTTGTTGCTAATGCTTGGCCTTTGGCTATGGACTGCCCATCCCCAGTCTGGCGGGTGTTGCACTGTTCAAACGCGTGGGGTGTACCTACACAGGGGGAAGGGCTCGTCGAATAACGGCCACATGCGTATGGGCGTGTGCAAATGCACCATCACGCACAGCTGCGTGCGTTGAACCGCTTAAATTGCAGCGCTAGTTTCGCCTCTCCCCCAGCCTCCGTGCAGCTGCGATCTTCAGGCGTCGAAACTGCAGGCTTCCCAGGGAACAAGAGTGGGAAAAGGGGGGAGAGGGGGGATGTCTCTGTTTGTTTGTCTCTGTCTCTGCCTGTCTCTGCTTTTTTTTCTCTCTCTTTCACTCTGCCACGTGTGCATTGCGGGGGCGGCTTTCGGCTGCGAAGAAGGTTCTGCCTGCCTCTGTCTCGTGCATGCTTCCACGGCTCTGCCGTCTGACACGAAATTTCCTGTTATTAAGAGTGAGGACAGCCGCAAAGGAGCCGCTATAGCAGCAGCAGCACATGGTGCCGCTAGCGCCGCCGTTGCTGCTGCCTTGATGCTGTTCGATATCTTAGACTGCATGGTTCATCCTAGAGAGCGAGAGGTATGCATTTTTAATGTACTGTACACGCAGCAGCAGCAGCAGCAGCAGCAGCAGCAGCAGTAATCTCTTGCTGCTGGCCATCGTACACGTAAACAAAACGTGATTACATTAGACACATACATCCGGGTGCAGCGAGCACACAGGTTCCTCGCGCGAAGACACCTTTTAGCAGAAAAGATCAAGACGAATCGGACGGACTTGCATGCGCTGCCGCTACTTCAGGCGGAAGACACTGCGGGTGTAAGAGCTGCACAACCCCGCCACAGGAGCAGCCGAGATGCCGTCGCTGTTTGCTGTTGAGGAGGGGAGCAGAACGAGCTGGCGAGATGGTCGAGAGCAAGCGCCTTGCGTGGGGTGAGGAGAGGGGGTAAAAGGCAGCGGGGAGAGTAGGGGGGAGGGGCTCGCAGTAAATCGCATGTCATTCATGTAGTAGCCGCATATTCCTGCAGTTTTGCATGCACTGCCAGTGCAGCGCTTGTTTCAAGCCCGCAAAACTCGTCCTCGGAGAGGGAGCTGGGGGGAAGATCGAGGAGCTGCGGCAGCAGCGGGAGGTGTGCATACACCTCAGCTGCAGCGTTCGCGGCGAGCGCAGCTGCCGCGAGGTGCTGCAGATCGTCGATCCAGCCCTTCTGCTGTTTCCATCCGGGAGGCAGCAAAGCTCTCTGATGCGGGGTTAGCTCGGCAAGCAGCTGCTGCCGCTGCCGCTGCGCTGGAATGCGCTGCAGCAGCGAACCCTCTGTCACTGCGAAGAAGTAGTGGCGCTCGTGGGAAGAAGCTGCTGCCTCCACGGCTGCCGCCACGATGTCTCTGCAAGGGCATGTTTCCGCGAACTGGGGGCCGAAGCCTTGATCGGCATGCGTGATCGCTGCTGAGGCAGAAGCGGAGGCGGCAGAAGCATCCGCGGCAGCCTCTTCATCTGCAGCAAGCAGCTCGCAGTGCAGCTGCCAACCCTGCAGCTGCGGTGAGGCTACGAGAAAAGCTGCCTGGCGAGGCCAGTCGAAGACGTCACTGCAGGAAGCGAACAAAAGCTTTCGCGGCTGCTCCTTTGGCACTGGCTGCAGCATAACGAGTCGCTGCCATCGTTTGTCTCTCCCCCCTCTTCCCTCTTCTTCTCCTCCCTCGCCATCATCCTCGTGATTCTTGCCCCCCGCTGCCGCCTCTCGCAGCTCCTCCTGCTTTTCTTTCCGCAAATCCTTCTTCTTGGAAGACTTCTTCGGCTCCCCCGCAAGGCCAGGAAAACTGCTGCTGCTCTTGCTGCTGCTTTTGCTGCTGCTTTTGCTGCTTTTGCTGCTGCTGCTGCTGCTGCTGCTGCTGCTATCCGCGCTCGTGGTAGCAAAGGCTTCTGCTGCAGCTACTCGGAGAAAGACATCCAGCAACAGGCGAGTGCTGCTGCTGCTAAGATTAGGGCATGCCCAAAGAGCCTGGAGCTGCCTTTCGTCATTCTCCAGGATTTCAATGAGAGCGCCACACACTACCAGCCGCTTCAGCTGCCCTCCCGCTGCTGCAGCCGCTGTCGACATGCCCTTGCCGCAGCTCTCCCCGCTGATTTCTTGTTGCTCTTGCTGCTTCTGCTGCTGCAAACGATACTTGTTCGTCAAAAGCAACAGCCAGAAGCCAGAAAAGCTCTTCTCCCGCAACGCCTCTTGCAAGGATCGCAGCTTCCTCTTTTGCTCCACGTTAAACTGCTTCTTGCTTCCGCTGCGCGCCCCCGCGAGGACTGCTGCTGCTGCTGCTGCAGCTGCTGCTGCTGCTGCTGCTGCTGCTGTCTTGTCCTCCCGCGCTCTTGCCGTTGAATAGTCTTCCCGCATATGGCTGCTGCTGCTGCTGTCGGGATCCAGCCTGCGGTCCTCCTTTTCCCCCTGCTGCTGTTTTGCTGCCGCCTCCTGTTGAACTTTTGCTGCAGCAGCTTCCGCAGCCGCTGCAGCGGCGTGAAGGACTGTGGAGGGTACTTTGCGTGAGGGGTGTATGGAGGGAAGCATCTGCAGCGGAAGGCAGTTGTTTCTCCTGCTGTGCGGCACATTCGCTTCCGACAGGGAGAAGGAGATGTTTTCGCTGATTCGGCGAGGCAAGTACTCTCGGAGGTTGCGAAGTTGCTGCTGATGAAGGGTTGCAAGAACCTTCTGCTGCCGCTCTTCCTCGTCCTGCTGTTGTTGCTCTTGCTGCTGCTGCTGCTCATGCGCTTCTTTTCCACTGTGCCGCTTGGGAGCGTTCTCGGGGGAGTTTCCTGAGGCGACGGGGACTACTTTTAGCGTGAGGCGGTGAGCGGCGAAAAGAGATTGCGCAGCTTCTCTCAGCTGCACAAGCTGGCTTGGTCCCCATGCGGGAAGGAAGGGCGTTGTAGCGGCAGCCATTGCAGCGGCAGCCTCTGCTGCCGCTGCATCAGGTGTGGGGAGCTCCGCTGCTGCTGCTGCGGAGACAGGAGACGCACTGCCCTCCTCGCTGCATGTGGTACTGAGGCGGGGGCCAGAGTCAGCTTCCGCTGCACTTGAAACTGTGGTTCCGTGGTGCAGCTTCTTGGATTGCAACGGAGGCTGCTGGAGGAAGCTGCTGGCTGTTCGCTTGGGGGGGTGCTCCGCTGGTCGTGTCATCTGTTGGAGGCGTTCGTTGCTCGGATGCGACTTGTCTCGCAAATGCTGCATGCAGCGGCTGCAGAGCTGCTGCGCAGCTCCGGGACTGACGCTGCAGTGTCGTGGAGGTTCTTCTGCAGCGCGCACTGGCACGTGATCTGGAGGGGCGATTCAAGGCGCGTGGCAGTTCATGAACACTGGAGAAGGCACCCGCTACAGATTTGGGGTCGTTGGATAGCAAAGGCAGCAAAAGGAAGCGCCACTTCCGTCGTTCGCCTCCCTCGCGACCTGCTGGTGCGGGTGTGGGGTGTACGAACACTCTGGTGTTGCTGCGCGGCAGGCAGGGCAGCAGCTGCCGCGTCAGCAGCAGCAACGCGATTGCGAGTTCGGAAAGCTGACGACTGGGAGACTCAAAATCATCGAATTACACTTTGCTTCTGCCTGGGGGTGTCTTTGCTCAAGCGCAGAAGCACACAAGCCGCAGACGGAGCAGCACAGCTGCTGCTGCTGCTACAGTGGTGAGCAAAGGACCACCGGCTGTTTCATGAACAACCATCCCCTGCAGTCGCTGGAGCAGGAATACCGCAGTCAAGCCCTCCTACTCTAGTAACAATGGAGCAGCACGCTTCTGTGAGGATACAGCTGCCGTTTCTGCGTTCTCGAAGCGCCTCACTGCCTTCACAGTGAGGCGCTGCCGACAGTTTGCACTACACGTCTCCCTAGAACCGTTACCAAGCCGCTTGCTGGGGGTCCACTTGCTTCTTGTTTTCTAAGCCTGTCTCCTTTTCTCCCCGCATCAAATTACCGCCGAGAATCCTTTCTACGCCCTCACTTCCTCCCTATTTCTCTCGACCATCATCTACCGCCTCTACATACACACTCGTCACTGCCCCCTTGTTTCTCGCAGTGCCCCCTACTACCAGCTACGCTCTGCCTCCTCTTGGTATATCCAAGCAGTGCGTGCCGTTGCCCCCATGTGTGCTTGCCTTCTCCTCAGTGCGTTTGCAATTCATCTCTTCCCCCGCGTACGTTGCAGCCGCTGCGCTTTGCGTGATCGATCCCCTCACACTTGCTGCTTCCCTCCTCCGCATACCTCTTGCATCTCCCTACCCGCCTTGCATAGATACAAGCGTACACACACCCCACTCCAAAAAGCCGCACGTCCTAAAGAATCCCTCTAGTCGCTGGCGAGTTACAGAAGGAGCACGAAGCTGCAAGTTGCCGTAGGATCCCTATAGGCCGTCTGGCGTCGTCTCTCTCTCTCTCTCTCTCTCTCTCTCTCTCTCTCTCTCTACGAAATCAACGAAAGTTGATGCTCACAGCCATAGCTGTTGCGGACGGCTGCTTCTGCTGCTACTACAATGAAGCACGCAGAGCCATGTGCAAATAACCGCTAAACACACCCACCCCAAGCCTTCGTTTCGACAGCAGACAAGAAAACAAGCATTTTGATCATGCGCCTGACGCAGCAAAACCCTCGGTGCCACACACGTCTACTTTTACTCGCCGACGAGCTGTAGCAAGCTACAGCAAGCTACAGCAAGCCATTAGTCCCACTGCGGCTTTTTTTCGAGCCACTAGCGCAGCGCAGTTCGAGGGCAAGCCTCAGTTGCCTCCGCTGCTGGGAGCAGGCGGAAGTCTGCCCTCTTCGCGCGCCACTCGGATCATTTCCGCCAGTTCTTTTCGCGTCTTCTGCAGTACATACACCACAAATTTCCGGCAAGAGAGCCAAAGCCTGCAGCCTCAGACGAGGGGCAACTGTACCGAGATTCCATGCTACTACGACTACTACGACTACGACTACTACGACTATCACGACTACTACGACTACGACTACTACACGCGCGCAGTCGGGGGGAAGGAAGACAGGCAAGAGGGATGTGTATGTCGCTTTCGACTGCATGCGCATAGGAACTCAACGCTGCAGCACCTCCTTGAGAAGGTAGTGTCTGTAGTTGTGGTGCACTGCGTCTTGCCATATGTAGACGATGTTTGCGCCTGCGGCACACAAACGACTCTCGACATATTGAGCGCTTGGAGTTCTCGAGTGCTGCCACAGTGCCCGCCAGGCTGCTCCAGGCTGCTCAGCCAGAGGAGGAGGAGACACATTTTCGCTCAGAAGTGAAAGGGAGGAGAGTCGCTCAAGCAGTTACCCTGAAATACAGTAAAGGCGATCATGGTGGCTGCGACAACTGCGTAGAGGCGATCGTAGAGTCGCTCGCGTCTTATGTGGAAGGCGCTGTAGCTGAATCTGAAAAGCCACGAGGCGCACATCCCTCCCGACTCCATCACCTGCCAAGTGGAATATTCCCAGGTAGAGGCATCTTGCGTAAAGGCGCAGTGTAGCGTGGCGGACGAACAGCGAGCAAGGCAGCCAGCCGAAGAAAGACTCCAGCGGCAGCGTTTCCGAGCAAGTGCAGTGCGTTGCAGCCTCACCGATTCCAAATAAACTGGAAGGGCTTATAACGGGAGCCGACCATCGTTCTCACGAGCTGCTGGATCTGCAGAAGGGGGTTTAGTCGCTGGAACTGGGGTGTCTGTACTCACCACGACAGACCACCGTGTGAGGCACTGTGTTTCCCCCAACGTGTACCCTCACTCTCTGTATGCGTGGCGTGGCAGAGAGCTCATCAGGAGCAGTCCTGCAAGAGGCTTGCCAGCACAGCTGTCGGAAAAGCACAGCAGGGAGCGGCAGGAACGCTGCTATCCGCTGCTGCCGCTGCTACACGCTGCTGCCGCTGCTATCCGCTGCTGCCGCTGCTGCTGCAGTTTGAATCATGGGGAGCATTCCAACGCCGATCGGCGGACGGGAACCAAAAGGGGGAACCAAGAGCGACTCTCCCTGGCGGGTTACGCAGGCAGTCAGAAGGCACAGGAAGCAGAAAGCCTCCACGCGTTCTTCTAAGATACTGCAGACGAACAAGAAGCGCAACAACAGCAACACACGGTTCAGGAGGCAAGCCTGTTGCGCCTCCTAACCAGCCAACGAAACCAGCTTGGCCAGCTGCATGCACGACAGTGGCAGCAGCAGCAGCAGCAGCAGCAGCAGCAGCAGCAGCAGCAGCAGGACCGTGAGAGGCGCCAGCTGCAACTGTTGCCCCCCTCTCCCAGATAGGCGCACGCAAAAAGCTCGCTAAAAAGCGCAATAATGACACTAGAGTTTCTTTTTTAGGGGTTTTTGTGGGCTTTGAAGAAACTGCGCAGCGAGCTGCTGCGGAAGACCTCTCCAGATACGAGCAGTCAGCTGCCGCTGCGCAGCGGCGACGACAGCAGCAGCAGCAAGACAGCCGAGACACAGCGGCCAAAGCAGCTTCTAGGGAAGCGCAGCGCCTCCAAAAAAGATTCCTGTCTGCCGAAAAAGTCTCTGTTGACACCTGAAGGCTTTCTAGTCCCCGGCTGGCCGCTGTATTTCGGTGCCAAGCGCAGCAGCAGCAGCAACAGCAGAGGCAAGGGCAGCAGCTGCACGCGAACCGTACAGCAAGCTGCGTGACTGACCGCCTTGCAGAGAAAGCAGACGATATCTCACGACTCGTGTGCTTCGGTGAAGCCAAGTCAATAGACAGCGTCTGCACCGCAGCGCTGGGTTGTAGGCCTTCAGCCTCCTCCTGCTCCCTGCGTTCGGGTGTACAGACAGGCGTTTTTCATCTCTTCATCACGTTCTGCACTTCCCGCTTCGTACGGCATCGCCGCCGGCGAGCCGCTTCCTGGCTCCGTTGTTGTTGTCAATAGCAGCAGCAGCACCAACAGCAGCAACAGCAGCAGTAGCAACAGCAACAGCAGCAATAGCAACAGCAACAGCAGCACCAACAGCAACAGCAGCAGTGACAGCAGCAATAGCAACAACAACAGCAACAGCCTCTGCTAGCGCTTTCATCATCTCGAGATCCGTGATAGCGCCTTTTCCAGACACAGCGAGAGTGCTATTTCTGGAAGAGCGACCTCGTTTCTTCTTCCTCCTCCTCCGCGCTTCTTCCGGCTGCGTCTACGGTGGAGCCCATCGGTGGCAGCCTTTGTCTCAGGATGCTCGACGCATCTACGTTTCGCTCCAAGCTGCAGCGCACGCTGCAGCTGGATCTGCCGTCCTTCGGAGTTGGAAATTCTTCCAAAGGCGTTCTGCCTTCTTCCAGGGGTCTGTTGAGCGGCTCTCTGGAGGGGACAGACAAGGGCAAAGTGCTTCAGGATGCTCGCTGCTTCTCAGTTTCGCCCGCAGATCCTGTCTGCTGCGCTCGCGTCGTGGCGAAGGTGTTGTATCTGCTGCAGCAAGGCGTGCAGTTGACGGCGGAAGAAACCAGCGTCCTCTTCTTTGGCCTTACGCGCCTCTTTCACTGCCGAGACGAGCATTTGCGTGGGCTTGTTTATTTGCTGTTGCGGCGACTGCCTGTGTCTTCGTCGGAAGGCTTCGTGGTGACGTCCTCCCTGACACGCGATGCCACTGACGCCAATCCGAATTTTCGCGCCTCAGCGCTGCGCTGTCTCTGCACGTTGGCAGACGCTGCAGTGACTGCGCAGACGGAGCGCTACGTGAGGACTGCCTTCACGGACGCATCTTCTACCGTGGCTTCTGCAGCATCCTTGTGTGGCATTGCGCTGCTCTCCGTGGCTCCTGAAGCCGTCAAAAGATGGAGCGGCGAGGCGCAAGGGTGCATTGCCTCCGCTGCTCCCTTCGCTTCCGTCCACGCCTTGCTGCTGCTCCTGCTGCTGAAGCAGAGTGATCGAACGGCGCAAATAAAGGCCGTTGCAGGCGCTGTGCAAGGCGCCTCGAAGGCTCCTGTCTCCGAGGCTGTGCTCGTTCGGTGTGCAAGCGCCTTGCTGCAACGCGAGGCAGATCCTAGGATGCATGCTCTCCTGCTGCAATTCGTGGAGGAGGCGCTCCGCAGCAGCAACGAAATGATCGTGCTGGAAGCGGCACGCGCCCTCTGCACGCTGTCCGCTGCAGCGCAAGAGCAGCAGCAGCAGCAGTCTGCTGCAGCGACAGGTGCAGGTGTCTTCGCAGGTCGATGGCATGGGTACAGCCGTTTGCTCACCTACGATATGACTCAGGCGTTTGGCGCCTTGTCGCTGCTCTGCAGCAGCGGCAAAAGCGCTGCTCGCTTCGCTGCAACCCGAACGCTGTCGCAGCTCTCTGGATTCGCGTGCTGCCGTCCTTACTTGTCTTCTACGGGGTCTGCCCTCGAGGTTGTGTTGAGCGGCAGCAACAAGATGGCTGCTGCGACTGCCGTCGCAGTGCTCCTCAAGACGGCGAGTGAGAGCAGCATAGATCGGCTCATGCGCTTGGTGTCTTCCTTGGCGACGGATGCCGCAGCCTCGGAGCCGCTCAAGCTCTCCCTCATAGCCTCCGTGGTTTCGCTGTCTCTCCTGTATCCGAAGAAGCACAAGCCGCTCCTCGCCTTCCTGTCGGCTTGTCTGAGGGAGGAGGGTTCGCTAACCGTGAAGACGGCAGCCATCAAGGCGCTGTTGGTGCTGCTGAAGCAAGTGCCAGCAGCGCGAGAAGCCTGTCTCTCCTTCCTCTGCGAGTTCATAGAGGACTGCGAGTACCCCTCGCTGTGCAGCAAGGTTCTCTGTCTCCTCGGAGACGAGGCTGCCACGTGGAGTGAAGGGGGGAGCAGCGCGCCTCAAGGAGGGGGGGGCGTCTCCTTAGCCTCCCTTGCCGGCAGCAGCAGCAGCAGCAGCAGCAGCAGCGGCAAGTATTTGCGGCACATCTTCAACAGGATCGCCCTCGAAACCTCATCTGTCCGCGCAGCCGGCGTCGATGCTCTCGCAAAGGTGGGAAAGAGCTGCAGCAGCAAGAGAGACGACGTGCTGCTGCTGCTCGCTGTAACGGCTGCGACAGATCCCGACGACGAAGTGCGGGATCGAGCTTTCGCCATGCACCGCGTCCTCTCACTGCAGCAGAAGACGGCGCAGCAGCAGGTCGGCGGAGACGGCGAAGATGCCAGGAGCACTGCGAGCACGGCAGATGGCGATATCGCAGACATGCTGCAGGAAGAACCTCCCGTAGCGCTGGAGTGTCTCTGCAGCGCGCTCGTGCAGCAGCTGCAGCAGGAGGAAACTGCAAACGTCCTCATTCGTCCGGAGACCTTCCCTACCGAGGCTACCTATCAGCAGCAGCAGCAGCAGCTGCAGCAGCAGCAGCAGCAGCAGCTGCAGCAGATGGCGGCAGGAGGAGCAGCAGCTCAAGCTGCGGCACAAGCAGCAGCACACGGAGCCGTCGATGACGCCCACTTGCTGATTGCAACCAGCGGATTGAGCCTCCTGCCGAGGGGGGGGGAGGGGGGGGTGACAGGCGTGCTGGCTGCTTCGGAGCGAGAGCAGGAGCTGGTGCGAATTCTAGACTCCTTAGACAGCCGTCAAGCAGCGGAGGCTGCGAGCAGCGGAGAGCGCGCCGTTCTGCATGCGTCGTGCACTGCTCAGCTGCTTACCGAGGAAGAGGCGGAGTACGGCGTGGAAGCCGTTCTTCACGTGTTCAGCAAAAGGCATGCCAAAACGCAAGTTGGCGCCTCAGAGTCGTCCGTCTGCGTTCTGATGGAGTGGAGAATCAGAAACACTCTCGAGAGCCAAACTTTGGCTGATGTGCTGCCGCGACTTTCTCTAGCGGATACTCCCTGGCAGTCAGCTTCTTGTCTGCCAGTGCCTCTGCTCGCTCCGGGAGATTGCCGCAGCAGCTACATCCTCCTCGTGCCGACTTCCCCAGTCGCTGCAGGCAATCGCGCTTCGGCTTTGCTGACTTGTGCCTCGATCCCCGCAGCCTTGACGTTTGTCTTGCGAGAGGCGGAAGAAGACTTCGGATGCAGCGACGAGTATCCTCTAGAACCCGTCTCTATCACGCCGACGCATTTCATTCGTAAGTTCTTTGCGCAGTCGCAGACACACACAGAGACAGGCAGACAGTGAGAGAGAGACAGACAGAGCGAGAGAGACAGACAAAGCGAGAGAGAGAAACAGAGAGAGAAACGCATACACAAAAACACACACACACACAGACACAGACGGAGAAGAAGTGCTCTCGCATCGGGGTACTCATCGCGGCTGGATGGCTCGGAGAGGGAGCAAGCATGCCAACTGCGAAAGAGAAACAAATCAATCACTTTTTGCCCGCGGCAGCGCACTTTGCTACAACCCTCCTTTATTCCCTTTCTCTACCCTCCCTCTACTCCCCTCCTTGTCTGTCATTCCCTTCCTCTACCCTCCCTCTACTCCCCTCCTTGTCTGCTTTCCCCTTTCTCTACCCTCCCTCTACTCCCCTCCTTGTCTGTCATTCCCTTTCTCCACCCTCCCTGTACTCCCCTCCTTGTCTGCTTTCCCCTTTCTCTACCCGCCCTCTACTCCCCTCCTTGTCTGTCATTCCCTTTCTCTACCCTCCCTCTACTCCCCTCCTTGTCTGCTTTCCCCTTTCTCTACCCTCCCTCTACTCCCCTCCTTGTCTGTCATTCCCTTTCTCTACCCTCCCTCTACTCCCCTCCTTGTCTGCTTTCCCCTTTCTCTACCCTCCCTCTACTCCCCTCCTTGTCTGTCATTCCCTTTCTCTGCCCGCCCTCTACTCCCCTCCTTCCCTGCTGCTGCTCCTCCTCCCCCTCTACACTCCTGAGGCTTCGCCTCTTTTGCTGTTTTGTTGGCGCCTTGCCTGCAGGTGCTTGTGCAGTGCCTCAAGGCCAGTTTGCAGCCGTGTGGCAGTCCTTAGAGGAGGCTGAGGCGCTCACCAAGCTGTCTCTGCCCTTCCCCTCACCGGCTGCCGCAGTCGACGCTCTCCTGGGAGCTCTCCACATGGCTCCTTGCGAAGGCACGGAAGCGATTGGCAGCAACAACAGCAGCCACGAGCTGCTGCTTTCGGGTATTTTTGTGGGTGGGCAGCAAGTGCTGGCAAAGGCATTTTGCCTGTTCCCTGGAGACGGATGCCTTTTGCGTCTCGCAGTTCGGAGTCTGGACCTCACTATCTGCGAGGCTGTCTGCTCTGTTCTCGAGTAAAACTTTGGTGCAGGTTGCAGCTGCAAAAAGGCGAAGACGCTCTCAGGGGAACCATGCACGCACGCATGCAGGCAGGCAGGCAGGCAGGCAGTCAGGCAGTCTTCTCAGAGGCGGGAGCTGCGCGGCGAGCGTTCTTCGACAGCTGCGCGGTGCAGCTGTCAAAGAGCGGCTGCTGCTTGTTTCGGCTGTATGCGCGCGTGTGCAGCCTAGACAGCACCGTGGGTTGTGTCTCCAGGGCAGAAGGAGATGGGGCATGCAGAGCGGGTAAAGAGCTTTCGCGAAAATGAAACATGTGCCGCAAGATGCGGAGTCGCGTAGAACGAGCGAGAGGGAGGGCCAGACTGCCTCCACGCTCAAAGCCTCCCCCAAGATGCCCTCCCTATCTAGTTGCTGAAGTAGGCACTGTAGCGACAGCTGGTGGTGGTGGTGTTGGCTGCAGCTGCTGCTGCAGCAGCGCCGAGACTTCTCTCGTGTCTTCCGTTGATTTTCCCCAATCCCTTCACAAAGGGCGCTGGCGGATTTGCTGCTGCCGCCGCTTGCCTTGTTTTGTTGCAACAACACGAAAGAGAGGGAGTAACCATTGTACGGCGAGGCGGCTGCTGGCAGGCACAAAGTACTTAGAAACAGCGCGAAGACACTCCAGACACGGCCTGCCCCGAGGCTTTAGAGGCAGACGCAGAGTAGCAGAAAGACAGGAAGGCGAGCCGCCTACATCCGAGGAGCTCTCAGCACATCCCACAGCGGGGGAGGAAGATAAACGCGATTGCCGATTCTTGCATCTCGCGACGATTCCCTTGCGCCAACACTCCCCAGAGGCTGTTTCTACGCCCAAGCTCTCCGCAAGGTGACTTGTGCCTGACGCGCGTGCCGTCGTGGAGAGACGCTGAGGCTGCACACCTATGCGTCGACGGATATCGCTAGATGCCACTCTCCCGAACAGAGGAGGCGCACGCACACCCCTTCCCGCTTGACTGGTCAAATATCGTCTCATCGCGTGTCTGCTTGCGCCGCGTCTGGCTTTTTTTCAAGGTACCATTTTAGGTGGCTGGAGTGCAGACGTCGAGCAGGCAGAGGGTTGTTTTTCTGTTTTCTGCCTCCCGCGCCGCGCTTGCGATCCGTTTTTGAGGCTTGCAATGCCCTCCCCCGCGCGAGTCTCTGTCTGCACGCTACTCCCAGTCTGCGTCGCCGCTACTCAGCAAGCCCAGCAGCTCGAATTAGCGAGCCAGAAAGCAAGCCGTCTCTAGACTAGTGAAGCGCACTCCCGCGCAGCTATCAAAGGACCTGACCAAATGTTGGTAAAGTAACTGAGGAGCTTGGGAGCCAGCAGCTGCCTGGCTGCCTTGCAGGACGGAGGCTGTCGCTCTGTGCGCCACCCTTCCCCACCTCTCCCTTCCCAGATGCACTTATTGCTGAAGCTGCTTTGCGATGAGGGAGGAGGCAGAGGCGCAACAGGAGCTGCTGCTCCTGCCAGCGCCAGCTGGGCAGCTCGCGGCGTGCTGCGAACGCAACGCCTCTGAATGCGCAGCAGCAGCCACAAAGGGGAAAGCCGTTGTTGCCGCTTGCCGCTGCTGTTGAGGCAGCAGAGCAGCATATCCCGAGAGCTGCTGCTGCAGCGGCTGCTGCTGCTTCGGAATCAGCAAAGCGGCCTCGTAGCCTGACGGCAAAGTCACAGGCTGCTGCTGTGGCTGCACCCGCACTGGTTCTGCAGCGACATCCAGCAACAGCTGCGGCTGCTGCGCCTCTTGCTGGAGCTGAGCCTGCGCAGCAGAAGGAGGAGCAGCAGCAGCGGCTGGATCCAAGAGATCAAACTCCCATGAGACCTTTGCCAATGACGATGGGGGTGGTGTTGCTGTCGCAACCTTGGTGCCGAAGCAAAGCAGCAAGGCTTGGTGCTCTTGCGACTGCTCCTCCTGCTGCTGCTGCTGCTGCTGCTTCTGCTGCTCTTGCAACTGCTCCTGATGGTCGTGCTCCTGCTGCAGTTGCGGCTGCTGCTGCTCCTGCTGCAGTTGCGGCTGCTGCTGCTGCTGCAGTTGGGGCCTAGCCTCAGCAGCAGCTGCCGCAAGAAGTGCTTGCGTCGCTGCTTCCGATGCAGCGCACGAAGAGGCATCCGTCGATTTGAGCTGCAACCCCGAGAAGAGCGCCGCTGCAGGCAGCCACGCCACAACCCCACCCCAGAAACTGCTAATTTAAGAGCTGAGAGGGCACATGCAGCAACGGGATGGCAGCAGGAGGACCTTGAAATTCCTCTCGCGACTCACTCGGGGGGGAAGGAGGCGCAGCGGCAGCTTCGTCGAGCAGCAGATCCAGGCTCTTTCCCTGCATGCATGCATGCAGAACGCAACAAAGCGCTCCATTCGCTCCACCTTGTTAGTCTCCAACGTGTGTGTGTGTGTTTCGAGGGGCAATAAAGCCTCAAGGAGACACAGGCTAACCTGTTCGAAGCCTGCTGGCGCCGCTGCGAGGGGAGAGGGGGGAAGAGCTGCTGAAGGGGCGTAATTGCTCAGCAAATCCTCGAGCAACGGAGACGCAGACTCAGCCTTTTCTGCGGCTGCTGCTGTCTCTTCGAGCATCAGGAGATCCTCAGACGCAGAGCAGGCAGCTGCAGCGGGGGAGGCTGTCGCTGCAAAGACTGTCGAAGGCGCCTCTGTCGCAGCAGTAACTCCCCCCGATGACGAAGTCAGCAGCAGCACCAAGATTTCCTCGGCGAGAGGCTTCAGCTGAGGCACTCGCATGCAGCCTTCGATTTGCTGCTGCAGATTTGCTGCTGCTGCCTCTCGAAAGCTGCACCGCCCCGAGGACCGTTGCAAATCCTCCTGCTCCAAGAGAGCCTGCAAGCACAGCAGCAAACGCTGCAGCACCTACTCTCGCGACTTGCTGCAACAGACACGAAACACGCTGCTGCAGCACCTACTCTCGCGACTTGCTGCAACAGACACGAAACACGCTGCTGCAGCACCTACTCTCGCGACTTGCTGCAACAGACACGAAACACGCTACTGCAGCACCTACTCTCACGACTTGCTGCGACAGACACGAAACACGCTGCTGCAGCACCTACTCTCACGACTTGCTGCAACAGACACGAAACACGCTACTGCAGCTGCAAGCAGCGTCTACACCAGCAGCAGTGGAAGCTTCCTCAGTGCGCCTCAGGCAAACCTTAATTCCATAAAGCAGTCGAAGCTTTGAAGACCACTGATCGTCTTGCGCGGCGAGACGTTGTTGCAGCAGGCAGCACAGCAGCAAGGGATCCAGCGGTGCTGCTCGCTGCGTGAAATCTCGCAAAGCGGCTGCAGAAGGACGCAGTCGCACCCCAGCAACTGCTGCTAGCGCTGCAACAACGCTGGCCTCATACTCGCCTGGAGTGCTGCTGCTGCTGCTGCTGCTGCTGCTGCTGCTGCTGCTGCTGCTGCTGCTGCTGCTGCTGATGGTCGCCTCCGCATGCGGCAGCCTCGAAGACGCAGAGCTCTCGTATCCACTGCAGACAGAGGAGGCTCCCCAAGGACCTCGAACGGGAGGTTGGAGGTGGTTGGGGTGGTAGTTTTGGTGCGGTTGTTGTCGCGCTGCGATTGAGGCGCATGAGGCCATGCCGCTGCTGCTGCCGCTGCTGCTGCTGCTGCTGCTGCTGCTGCCGTATCCGTATCCGCGATGCGCAGCAAACGCACTGCCCGCAGCTGCTACATAGCCTCCGTGGCTGCTGCTGCTGCTGCTGTTGCTGCTGCCAAAGTACGGAGTGCCTAGGGTGGGAAGATGGCGCTGCAAGGCTGCAGGAAGATACTTTGCAGCAGCATCAGCAACCATCTTGATGGCTTGTTCGCTCGCAACGAGAGCAGCGCTCGGATGCGGCTGCTGCAGCGTGTGACAGCTTGGGTTCTCAATGCCCATAAGTCGCGTGCTGCAGTAGCTGCTGGAGGGGGCCCTCAAGGGGGGCCCCCCCACTCCGCCCCCGAGGCCCCCCCCTCCGTCCCTGCTGGGGGTGGGGTTGGTGTTGTCGGAAAAGAGCAGCTTCAGCGCGGAGGCCGTTTCTGTGCGAACGGAGGCAACAGGAGCCTCTCCCAAAATGGGGTGGTGGGCAGCTCTGCGAAGCACGAGGACGCATTGGAGAAAGAGAGAGATGTACACATACATATGTACATAGATAGATAGCTATGTACAGAGGTACACATAGATATAGATGTGTAGATATAGATGTGTAGATACAGATAAATACAGAGTATATACATTTATATATATAGATGTATACATAGATGTATATAGATGAATAGCTCCCTGAACCTGGTGACTTTCACAATCGCCTCGCTTGCACGCGCTCACGCCAACTTGGCTACCCACAGCCTCGCTACTCGACGCGTGCGGGGGGTAGAGTATTGGCGCATGCGTGAAGGACGAACCGGAATGTCTCCAGAACGCGCAGAGGATTGGGATTAGCGCGCTGAAGCAGCAGCCGAAATCCTGGGGGCCCCTCCCTCAGCAGGAGCGTGCAAAGTCTTGCACATTTAAAGGCCAAGAAAGGATTTGCAGACGCTGTGGCTTTGGCTACCTTTTGCTGCACCGTGTCTACAGTGAACTGCAGCAGCTGCTGCTGCTGCTGCGGAGGCATCTGCTGCAGCTGCTGCTGCAGCTCTCTGAAACGAGAATATGGAGCCGGTTCCTCCTCTGCCCCTAGGAGGCGCAATACCAGCAGACGATCCATCTTGTTTGAAGGCAAGGGGGCCCTTGCTGCTGACGCCTTCCGTCTCGCTTTTGCTGCCGCTTGGATGCTGCTGTTTCGCAGCTGCGCGTGAGCGCGCGAGGCAAGGCGGCAGCAGCAGCAGCAACAACAACCGCCAAACTGCGCAGCAAGCAAGAAAAGCAGCAGAAGGCCGCCTGCCTCCTCCCCCGAGCAACCCTGTCTGCTGCCGGAGCTGCTGGAGTCGTCGTCGCTCTGTGCCGCTGGAGTCGTCGTCGCTCTGTGCTGCAGACGGGATAACGAGAGCAACTGTCAAAGACGCAGTTCTGCCGAGCCGCAGTTCGACAAGACAGCGCCGCGCAAAGGCAAGAGCATCAGCGCAGCGCCCGCGGCAGCAGCAGCAGCCGCCGGCCTGCAAACTGCTGCGACACACTTGCGTGTAAGACGCCAGCAGCAGAGAAGGAAAGGCAAAATTAAAATAATTTGTTCATCTTTTGCGCCGATTGGTGAGGGTGTTGCGGCTGCGGAGGCGGCGGCTTCCGCGTGAAGAGATACCAGCATGTGCTGTCGCCGCTGCTGCTGCTGCTGCTGCCTGCTGCACGGAAGCTGCAACTGGTGCTTTTGGTAAATTATTCGGATTGACCCCTGACTCACGAAATAAGAGCAGCACTGCTTCGATGATTCATGTTTCTGCCGTTGCCGCCTCTGTTGCTGCAGCATTCAAGCCCCCTGCTGTAGAGACTGCCGGTGCGCTGCCGCAGTTCCGCTGCATGGCAACGGCCGCAGCCGATGCAGCAGCATCTCTTCCAGGAAGAAGGCTGGATATGTTTCTTTCTTCTCTTGCGCTCATTCTGCAGGAGTCGTGAGTGTAGCAGCAGTACCGGCAGCAGCAGCAGCGAGATCTGCTGCTGCTGCTGGTGCGGTTGCGGTCGATGAGGCCGGTGACACAATTTGCTCATGAACAACCCACTGTGTGAGAACCAAAAACGTTCCTGACTTTCAACCCCTCCAGACGCCTTCTGATTTCGCAAATTCAAAGCTCGCGTGCCCTATGGAGGCTGACAAACGGCAAACTTGCGTGCCCAAATCTCTTCCCGGTGAGCTGTATTCAAACCTCCCGAGCAGCCTCCTCAGGTGCTTCAGAGCTCCCAGACACCACGCTTCTACGCTTTCTCTGCCCTTGCGCGTGCCGTCCATTCGATGTGCCCAGCAACGCCTACTGCCGCGGCTGCACCTGCAGAAGGAAGGGATGGAGCACCTCAGCTGCAACTTTCTCCAGAGGAACTGGAAATCTGCACTCTCTATAAGTGGCTCGACTCCCTCCCTCTCTCCAGGCCTAAGAGGAATCTGCACAGAGACTTTGCGGATGGAGGTGCGTTCCGACCCCCGGAGGCATGCGCCCCATACCGAGACGCTTGCATGTGCTAGACCAACAAGGCCATTGACGGGCATCTCCAGCAGAGAGCACAACAACCCCACCCCCTTCCGACCAGTTCAAATTTCGACTGCGATGACGGAGGATACACAGATTTCGAGCGTGTGTGTGCATCTCTGGACGTGGCCATGTGTGTATATTTTATGGGGTGTCTGTTTGTTCGTGTGTATGTCTCCATGAATACATGTGTATGACATGAATATACATGTATTCTTGTACGTGCATGCATTCATGTATGCTTGCTCGCGATCCTCAGTGTTGATGGCAGAGGTTGCCAACCACTGCATCCCGCGGATCGCAGACCTCCACAACTACAGGTGATCATGCAAAGGCTTTTTGTAAGAGCCTCTTGGAAAATCTGAGATAGTTCTTCTCGCTTAGCTTCACTCAGAAATCGTTTCTTATGGCCAGGCTTGTGCGCGGATGATGATGCAGCACTGCGAACTCCTTTCAGCAAAAACGCTACAACTGGGAAACCCTCGCAGGTTCGCCATGCCTTCCACGCCGCGCGCTTGCGAAGGGCGCAAGATGCAGCGCTGCTTCATGAGCACATAAAGCCTTAAAGCGTAGGTTTGTGTGGCTTTCATGAACAAAAATGCATGCTTGAGAAGAGGCGGCAGCCTCCACACCGCCGACTGCTGAGACCTCTGGGGTGTGTACGTACAGAGCGCGTCTTCAAGCGCATAGGCGTCAAGCTGAGTAGCACCGAGATCGAACGTGTGATTGCGGCTAAACCCGGTGCTGCGGAACGCATTATTCTGAAATTCAAACACAGAGTGCGAAATGCCGTGCATGCGCGCTGCTAGTGCACGGGTGTTGTTTGAAAGCAACCGCGTCCGCGTGTTGTATGAACCTCAAGGAGCGTCAGGTGTTCAAGTTGACTTGGAGTCGCTCGATTTCCCAGTTCAGGTTCCCGTTTTATTGTGCACAGGCCGAAGTGCTGAAGCGGCAAGCCACTCGCGACGTTGAAAGCACCCTGAGCGGCATGCGGCTGCGAAGTGAGAGGGTTCTTCCCACGCCTTCGGAGGAGGCAGCGCAGGACTGGTGTCTCGTGCTCGTTCGCAATCGTCTTGTGTGCAAGCGCGCTGCAAGTATTGCAGGGAGGTTTTCGCTTCCTGAAACATCCCTTCTGCCAAGCGTTGCGTTGTGCGTGTGTAGGTCAAGGATCCGCGGATTCCTCCTTGCCGACAAATCAGCAAGAGTGGATGGCTCTTTTGGTGAGCACCAGCGCCCCCCTCCCCCGCGTTTTTCTTGGATGAAATCTGTGTTACGTGCAGAAAGGATAATGTTTTTTCTGGCGGCTCAGAGAGGCGTCTCGAGGCGCGCACATGCACGCGTTCCTAGCTGTAAATAGGAAACTGGAGGGCTCAGGGGGTTCGAGACGTGTTTGCCACGTTTTATATATGCGAGGTGGCGCACGTCCACTGCCGTCAGAAAGCAGCCGCGTTCACACCGCTTTTTCGCAGGGGCGAGCACGGTGTGGGTTGGATGTGCGCAGGGGCGAGCACGGTGTGGGTTGGATGTGCGCAGGCGCATCGAGACTCAACCATTCAGGAGCTGGAGGAGACGAATGCAATTTTGACGGCTAAAGCTGATAGCCTGCAGAAGCTATTGCAGCTTCGGGTTCGTTCGTATGGGATAAACGCTGTTAGCCCTGTAGCGGCGCTTTGGCGCGCAAAGCTGCTGCTTTGCGGAGTACGTACAGCCCACGGCAAAACCCACCTTTACGCATTTTACTCTTCAGGATGCAAAGATTGAGCTGCTCACCAAGGCGCTGAGGGCCGCTGCGGCGCCACCCTCCACCTGAGTGCCTTTAAACGACCGCTGCGAAAAGCAAGGCTCCGAACTGGAGCGTGGTACCCTCGCTCGCCCCTTTCCGCGTAAAGGGGGGAAGGCGGGGAGAAGGGCAAGTAAAAGGCCTCCTAGTTGCGCACACCGTACCTCTCCTGAGTCGTCCTTCAGCCCTCCTCGGGAGCTGGAGGGGTTCTGTTGCTCTCCAAGGCACTATCCTTCGTAAAAGCAAGCACGGAACCGGAAGCCTTTTTAGTATTTGTTACCAGAGCCGCGAATGCAGAGCGAGGGGCGTGTGTCACAGAGGCCCTCGATGCGGCCACCCACCAGTGCAAGCCGCTCAGAGGCGGGAGGGGGGGGAAAAACGAGGAACTGGGGAGAAGGAGGGTCTGGGAGTAGCGTAACGGTCACCTAGAATGAGGGCTGCTTTGGGGCGGAATGCGAAAGACTTGCTGATGAGGCTTAGAGGGCGGGAAGGAGGGAGGGAGCAGCGCTAGAGGTCGCCTACAGGTTGGTCTTTTGAGGCAAGGGAAATGCCCCTCAGAAATTCTCTGTCGACGTCAATGGCTCGTTGCTGCTTGAAATAGGCGTAGAAACCCAGGAAGCAGAGCGCGAGCACAAAGCAGCAAAACGAGAGAATCGCGAGGCCTAAGGGCAGAGCAGCAGGAACCTGATTGGCGCAGCTGTGTCAATCGCTGAGGCATGGGGAAGGCAGAGGCACGGCGGTGCCGAAGACTTTGCGAGTGCGTGTAGAGAGAGGGATGAGGATTGCTCAGAGCAACAACGGGATGTAGAGGAAGTTCTGTTAAGGCTTGGAGCTAAGCTCCACCACATATTTTTGGACGTGCATGGCTTCCAAATTCTTGTGGCGTATCGCATGCCGATTGCGTTGGCAGCACTCCACATGCTGAACACTGCATTGAAAACAGCACATCAGGAAGACAAACTGGCGCTAAGTTCTAAGCCTGTGCCCCCGGGGATTCCGGCACACGCCTCGCATGGCTGGCCCCTCTCTGCCCTTCGAAGCCATCTCTTGTGTTTGCTGCGCTTCAAAATCTCCCATTCGCAAGCACACAAGGCTGTTCGCGGGGTGTCAAAGTCTCAGAAAGTCAGAGCCTGCCTCAGGGGTGTAAGGAAGTAGCTTGCTCCGTACCGAAGGACATAAAAAGCGTGATTTCGGTTGTGGTAGGCGCGGCTTCCTGAGCTACGGGGTCATCGCTGCGCCCGCACAGACGGCAGCAGGCTCATCCCTGTGACTATTTTTATTTCCAGCTTCGTGGTTTGCTTAGGCGTCGCGCCGTTTGCGTAGGCAGCGCTGGCAAGTGCGCAGGGAACTGGGAATTTCTGGCTGGGCTGATACGGCGAGGGAAGCGCCTTTCTGAGGGGGTGTCGGCAGCACATGGGAGCTTGCGAGGAGAACAGGAGGTAGAGAGTTCCTTTGAGAGGATAGCGCTTCCCCATGCGAATGGAGGTAACGACAAACATGGTGGAGCTATAGCTGATGACGGCGATTGCCTGGTACAACGCAGCGCACAGCCAGGGGATCTCGCTCGTAGCAGTAGCCAGCCCTCTAGAGGCGCCCACATGCTGACCCCCTTGAGGCTTCAACGTGCAGTCTTTCGCGAAGCTTCCCCCACCCCGCTTCCTTCAGGAGACACCTTAGGGAGCGCCTAGCTCTGCCCAGCAGAAATCGGCGGGGGGATTCGAGGCCCTCCACAGTGTAGTGCAGAGGCAAAGCTGAACCCCAACGCGTACATAGACATCTTTGCCGTTGTTTATCAGGAAGATGAGCGACATCAAAAGCTGCGGCAAATCCTCCACCACCCGCATCAGCAGCTGGAAGGTCCACGTGAGGCGCTCGAACATGAAAAGGGCCTTTGAGACATACACACAGAATGCATGCACAACGAGATGTCCATCCACCAGAGGCCTCTCTCAGGGGGCCACTACAGGCAGGCAGAATCACAAAGCTAGCGTTCTTAGCCGCCTCTGCAGGTTCTTAGCCCTCAGACAGACTAGTGGTGTCAGCGGAGCAGCAGCGATGTCACGGGGGTTGAGCTTCTCCCGAGGCGCGCTGAGGGGAAAAAGGCGCCTCGACGTCGTACCTGCGGACAGTGAACTCCCGATCGCTTTATCTCCCCAAACACGGCAAGCGGCGAAAATAGCCTCAAGCCTGTTGCACGGCACACACGCACAGACACACTAGAGATACACACAAGCAAACGCATACGCACACACGTGCGTATATAAATATATATGTACACTTACACATGCATACGTAGACACATGCATATATGCATATGGGTACACTTACACATGCATACGTAGACACATGCATATATGTATGTGTGTGTACACTTACACATGCATACGTAGACACATGCATATATACATATATATGTATATGTATGTACACATACATACGTACGCATAACTATACACATACATACATGCTCGTACCGAGAGGCAAAAAACGCCAGTGAGGCCCCAAGTGGTCGCTCTCTATTGCTTGGGTGTTTTGGGCTGACTGTTTGCCCGTGAGAGCATCAGATAATGGGGCAGATGCATGCGCAACTGGCCGAGTCAGAGGATCAGGCAGGTATTGCTCCCTGTCTGTCTCTCTGTGTTTGTCTCTGTCTGTCTCTCTCTCTGCCTCTGTCTGTCTGTCTCTCTGTCTCTCTCTCTGTCTCTCTGTCTCTAGCGCAGTACTCCTAGGTGCAGCTCTAGCGCACGATGAGTCCCTCACTCTCTCCTTTGATGCGATGGTAGATGATGTAGCGCTTGCACGCTGTTGCAGTCAGAGAAATGATGTACGTGCAGCAAAGCCAGAGCAGCACGAACCGCGCGCTTCGCATTTCGTGGAAAGGGCCGCGACGCCACAGCACCAAGGACACACGCAAGATGAAGAATAGGTCTGAGCAGAGCATATATATATATACATATATATATATATACATATATATATATATACATATATATATATACATATATATATATACATATATATATACATATATATGTACATATATATGTATATATATACATGGGCCAAAAGGGTGCAGCAGCCTGGAGAGCTGGGGTGTACGTACTCATCGCCTTGGCTGAGTGGGGTGTCTCACTGCCCTGACGTGGCACACTTTGCAACTTGCATTCGACGCGGGAAAGGGAGCTGCTGCAGTGAAGGCCCTTCGAGGAGCGATGCCGAAGGCTGTGCCTGCGTGTGCTTTTTCGTGTTTGCGGCTTACCGTTGATCATGTCGAAGTGATCGAGAGCCTCGATAAGGAGCAGCTTCGCTTGTTTCTGCTTAACGGCGTCGCCTCTAAAGAAGTGAGGGCACACTTCTCCGAGGAAATTCGCCCAGCCACAATGCAGGGGAGTGTTGTGGCCAGTCTGCGCAAGATCGCAACTCACTCCGCTACACTCCAGTGCTCTGAGCAGCGCCGCTTCCCCTCCGTGCATGGCGTTGGAGCAAAGGGCAGGGGGTGAACGAAGCTTGCCTCTTCGCTTAGAAGACTTTCAGTCGAAAGACCAGTCCATGCAGACGGCCGAAACAAGCCTCTGAAGCCACAGAAGCTGGCTAAAAAAGCCTCCCCGATCGAATTTCAAGGCTCTCGCAGGTCGGTAAGCGAGCAAGGCTTGCAGCAGGGGCGTCTGAGCTCTTAGAAGGAGCGCATTGCTGGGGGGAGGCGGGAGGAGGGGGAAGGAGGTGACTCCGGTTGCACTGGCTGTGTGTGTGTCTGTGTGTGTCTGCGTGTGTCTGCGTGTGTCTGTGTGTGTCTGTGTGTCTGTGTTAGTCTGTGTGTGGATGTCTACGCTGTAAGGTGCTGATCTTACCCTCCCCAGAGACTCTGTCGTGGACTGCGCAGAGGGTGGTGCTCCTCAGCAGGAGCTGCAAGCACACATTGATGACCAAGGGTGCATTATACACTGCACAGTCGAGACTCTCCGTATGTGCTGTATCGCGTCGACTCTTGCTTGGCGCTTACGGGAGTGGTGGGGGCTTGGTTCCTCAATGGTGGCAATGAAAGACTGCAACTCCTGATGACTCTCCGCTGCAGTGCCCGCTATCGGCAGCGTCAGCGGAAAGGGCGCTGTCTGCTGAGGCGCATGTGGCAGCGCCTCGGGAGTCTGCTGCTCCTGCGACAGCTGCAGCTGCTGCCTTTTCTGGAGGGGCAGCTCCATCCGCTGAGGCTCCTGATTCAGGGGTCTTTGCAACTCTCTCAACCGTCTCGCTGCTGCTCTTGAGTTGCTGCCAGCTTGAGTGGCCGTCCTGCCCCCTTCACAGCCTTGCTGCTGAGCGCTGTGCTGCGTTTGCAGGAGCTGCGGAAGGCGCCTTTACCGCGACTGCCCCTACCTCCGCCTTCAATCAGCCGTCCTTCGAGTGGCGCTGTGCAGCAAGATTCTCAGCTGGCTCGCTGCAGCCATGCGACCCACGAAATGGCGAACTCACTAACTCGCAACGCTGGCTAGCTGCGGACAGAAGGCTCGGAGACACTCAGAGCGAGGGCGACTGCTGTCGGCTGCGGGAAAGCGGCTAAACCCCGGAGCGCAAACTCCGCAGCGCAGACTCTGAATTTCGTGGAACCGTAAAAAGTCTTTGTTACACGTAAGAGGCAACAAATGGGATGATGGGAGCCGAAGAGAGAATCGCGTCTTTCCCAGCAGCGCCACGCCACGTGTCTCTAGCGCTGCATCAGGAATTCTGTAATTCTGATATTGGCGCTCTATTTAACTAAAAATAATGCAGCCGCAAACCCGCAATCCCCAAGACTACCAAACTCAAACCGTCAACATAGAAACCGTACGACGACGCGCCTCGTCCGCAGTCGGCTGCTGCCCGCGCATCGTCCTTGCCGATAAGTGTCTGCTCCAACATTGCGAAAACAGCACTGTTTTCCCCCCAAACCACGAATTACTGAGCCTTTTAATTTTCAGTGTACCTGTCTGCATCATTTGCGCATGCTTTCGGCGACTTCCCTCCCATCCCGCAGCCTGCACCCTGAACGCTCGACTTCCCTCCGGATGGGAGCTTCTTCGGCGGGAACTCTTCGGCTACTCGCAGTTGCTCTCCTAATCCGAATACATCCCCGAGCAGCAGCAGCAGCGACGGTGACGAGAGCAGCTTGGCTCCACACTCAGCTGCTCGCAACGCACCAGCTCGAGCAACGTCTGTACACTGCATCCCGCGCTTGCGTGCGAAGCAGGGAGAGCACATCCAGCAGCGGCAGCGACGGCGGGAGGGGCTGCTCGCTGCATGCATGCGTCCCGGCGGCGCTTCCGTGCTACGCAGCGGCAGCAGCAAACGCAGCAGCAGTCGCGGCACCGGCCCGCGCATCCCCAGGAATAACGAGAACGACAAGGAGCACGACAACAGTGCTGCTCCTTGCTGGTGGCTGTTCTTCGCGTGCGCGCAGCAGATCAATGTCTTCCAAGCCGAAGGCAAGGACGAAACAGGACTGGGAAAGTGGGGTGTACGGGCATCGCTTCCTGAGTTTCAAGGTTTGGGGCCGAGTGCCGCATGCATTGGCGCACCCCGCTTTGGGTGTTGTTTTGCTCATGCATTTCAGGGAAAAAAAACTCCTGCAACACTCAAAAGCAGTGGCGGCAAATCTAACATTCAGATCCACACAGACGAGCTACCCAGGTTCATGCGAACGACAGCAGATGGCTGCGTCCTGCTGCAAATCCATGCCACTCCTGGCGCGAAGACGTCTTCCATAGGCGGTACGTGCGCCGTTGCACTGCTTTGGAAGGCGCTGCTGGGAATGCTGCTTTTGTCGCTTCGCCTCTTGTTCGGCAATAAGTTGTCTTTTTTATGGTGCTACTGCTGAGGCTGCCGCTGCGCTCACCGTTGCAGCATTCGGGTTTGCAGACAGCGAGCTAACTGTGCATATTGCAGCACCTCCGAGGGAGGGCGCAGCCAATGAGGAACTGCTGGAATTCGTTGCGGATGCATGTGAGTACCTCCTTCCCCTCCCC
Organism: Cyclospora cayetanensis; assembly: GCF_002999335.1. NCBI lineage: Eukaryota > Apicomplexa > Conoidasida > Eucoccidiorida > Eimeriidae > Cyclospora > Cyclospora cayetanensis. The sequence continues at coordinate 11,576 of NW_020312093.1, read as the reverse complement.
CGCTTGTTGTGAGGCATCTGTTCCGGCCCGTTGCTACTGCTGCTGACATGCAATGTCTGTGCAAAGTCGCGTGCCTCGCTGTGCTCGCACGGCTTTCACTTGATGCTTAACGATGGGGAAAATGTGGCATGTGGGTGGTTTCGCTTGCTCGAGCTTCTCGCGGACCGGTGTCTGCGAACTACTGCTTGTGCGGCACCGACGCTGTTGGAGAGATCAGACAGTAATTGTCTCAAGGCTGCTATACGTGCTGCTTTTGCTGCTGTTGCAGTGAAGATTCGTAAGGGGAAGGTATCGCTTGAGACAGGGCACAAGTGCAGGTCCAAGGCAAGTAGCTGGCCCTGCTCCTCCAAATGCTGTTGCTGGAAAAAAGGCCTCTTTTTGCGCCGCTGCTCCACCCGCTGCAAGACACTACCACTAATACAGTGCACTTGCGTCAATGCTCGTGCTGCTCACATTGGCCTTGTGCTGCAGGTGATCCGTGTCGCCGAACTGACGCCTACGGAAGTATTGCAGCGGTTGCAGCAGGAGGTGCATTGACAGGTGGGCACTGTACAGGCAGCTGTGTGGCGCACCCTTGGGAAGCCCATCGCAGCAGGAATCTGCTTGCTGCTTTCATTGAGACTCCAATTTCACAAGCTGTGATAGCCGCCCTGAAAAGGGGCTGCTCCTCAGGGAACGCCTAGAGTAGACGACTGCCTTAGCAGCGCACGCCAAGAGACAGCTGTCTCTGCACTCCACCATCTCACAGGAGAAATCACTGTGCGCAAAGCTCAAGATTTAGGATTTGGCCTGGAGTGGAGACTCCAAAACAAGCAGCTTGAAAGTGACACAAGTAGTGACAGCAATAGCGCGAACAGCGACTGCATGGCACGCGGCAGCAGCACCAAATGGCGCTGCCAAAAATTTTGGATGGATAGGTGCATGGGGCCTGCAGCGATGTAGCGATGCGCGATCTGTTGAGGAGGCAGTTAAACGAACAACCACCAATGGAAACAGCGGCGGGAAATGTAGCGGGCTAAGGCGAACCTAAGCACTTCCTGCTGCACCAGTTTCTTCTTTCAGGTTGAGCGAATGACTGACTATTTGGTTTGGCTGCACGCACATCGTGATTCTTGTTGAGCAGCGTTTGCTCAATTCAATAAGTCGCAAATTGTGTGCATGTGCGCTAGATGCTATGTGAAACTGGCGGTGAACGCCCTGATTGCTCATAGGGTGTAGCAACAAGCACCCTGGCTGTTTGTCCTCTGGCATGTCAGAAATACTGAGAAGCGCCAACAGAGGAATTGAGGACGTTATTAAAAGCGTACAACATTCTTGAGCTTGAACAGCAGCGAGCTGATGAGAGAGCAGTGGCTGCAGAGCTGGTAGAACACCACAAATGTCGACCAATAACCTGAGATGCGTCAACGTCGACGATGCTATGTTGACCTAGTAAAGTGTGATGGCCCTGAGTTTAGGCAGGTACTCAAACCTGTTATCAGCCTTTTGGAAGTGCAGCTCGCCTCGCACCCCGCAGATGACCAGGCACGACTGTGGCTCGTGGCATGTTTACGGGATGGGAAAACAATTCCATTAAGGCTCTATTCATGTACAGGAAATCAGAGGCCTGCAGGGATTATTGCAGCTGAAGATTCTATACAATCCCTTACTCATCAATACATACCGAGATTAACTCGCCAACACACTTTGGGAGAACCCACAAAGCTTGTGCACGAGGAGCTATCAAGAGATCGATACGTCTCAAACTGTGTAATTCGGTTGGCAAAAGCCACAGCGTACAGGAACAGCTGCTTTCATCAGTGTCTTACTTTCAAGCCTACGTGGAAGTTCACGTCAGGCGGTTGCAGGATGTGCAGCGGCTCAGCAACCAAACAACTGGCTAGTGGGGCTTTCACAAATGACGAACTATCTGAAGTATCAAGAGCAAAGAAGCCCAAATCCAGCGCCACTGGGTAAAAAAATAAGTCAATGCAAGAAATAGAGCTCGTGAATCTCGGGGTCTTCAGGCTGCTCAAGCCCAGAGTCAGGTCGACCGGAAAGTAAGCCGGGGGGAACCGGCATTTTTGGACAGCCCTATACAGCCCCTCAACGGCTCACACGCTTTTAATACGGGAACTTTTGTCTTATAATCCGGAATTGAAAGCGCATGCAAAGGTCAAGGAACTTGAACAACGTAACACGCCCAAGTATAAGCGGGCTGCTTGGCAAGGAAGTTCGGCGTGTCCAGAGCACCCTTGCCACTACACGCCGGCTGCAGGGCAGTGAGGAGGCCTAGAGACAAAAGAACCGCAATTGGATCCCCACAACAACTAAGCTATGCGGATAAAGTTTGCACTCACGGCTGCGAATTGCTAGCGTTACCTGACAATGGATTGAAGTAAAATCTACCACTGGATGAGACGGCGTATAAGTGCAGTGTGCTTGCTCTCTCGTCAGCGCAGTCTTTAAGACCCAATCTTACCGACGGTCGGCAGACCGCAAGGATTGGGAAACTGCAGCAGTTAAACACCACCTAAAATTGGAGTTGGCTTATATTAGCATCGTCACTTCAATATTGGGCCCGTGAACCATAACTCGATCCGAGGAGTGGCATGGGTGACCTAAGGGAGGGCCTGCATCCATCAAGAGCCACGCTCTCTAGAGGCTATTGTGGCAGGATGCGCTGGAAAGCACCATTTTTTCAATCCTCAACAGCCATCAATTCAACCATGGCGAGCGGTGTAAAGTTAGTGGTTTAACTAGGTAGAACCTGTTCCGTTGGGGGGCTCTCACGAAGTTGTAAGAGAAGACGATTTTGAGCTCGTATCCTGTCGCATGGTCTCTGCCTTTAATCCGTTTAGGGAGTACTATTGGCACTTGGGTAAGTAAATGCAACAATGATTTAATACTTCAGGTAGAAGTGGCAGATATGCTATACAATGACGAGCTGCCAGCAGACTGGCCACCTGATGGTCGTCAGGCATACCAGGGTCAGCTAATCCTCGTGTTAGCCTGAAGGCTTGTTTCGCGACACTGATCACTCCTATTTAATGGGAAGAAAATAGAGCTGCAGGCAGACGATCCGCTGGAAGAAGGCAAGTTGCAGGAATAATCCGGCGCTTTGGGGCATACCTGTGGTGATGTGGAACAGGGATGAACGGTGGCGCTTGAAAAATAATGTCAAGCTGCTGAACGGCGTCAATGTAAAGCAAAACTTTTCGGTGCCTTATGCTGGAGAAATAGTTCAGTAACTAACCGGATTGATTGCCATCAACGACTTCTCCCAAATCCCCATTCACAAGGTTGTAGGCACACAGCAGCGTTTCACACTTGCTCTCATAAACTTGGGCATACCTGTATGCCAAGTAAATTTGTTCACACTTTATCTGAATTGCCATCGTAAGTAAATCGGGCTGCATATGGGCCTATCCAGGAGAAGTATGTCAACGAAGTCTTAGCATCAAGGCAGTTTGCTCAAAAGCACCTTCAGCACCTACGACTCTCAATTCAGGTGTTTCAAGACTAGTGGCGGTATGTGACCGCGAGAGGGTGTTTAATTGCGATTTTCAAAAAACTGTTATAAACGACTTTCGTGTTTTGGCTGTTGGAATTGAGCAAGTTCCAGTAAAGTGAAACTAGTCAAAGCTTTGCCTTCAACTTCACGCACCCACAAGAGCGCTCAAAAGCTCGGTGAATTTGCAACTGATTACACAACTTTTTATTCCTGAAGTTGCCCTGAGTGCTACTGGCTTGACTGATCTACTTTAAAATGCAATATTTTACCTCTACTCTGGACCATGATGCAGCAGCAAGGAGACTGATTGGCGGCCTTCCAGCTCCTACGGTACGCACGCTGCCGGATTATGCATGCCATCCTTTCCCTGCAGTCAATTCTAGCAATACGAGACTGGAAGATATTTTCTCGACAGACTACAAGCTCTTCAAAATGGCAAATCATTGCTTTTCACTCTCATCGCTACACCGAGACCAAGCAGCGACATCAACAAGAAAATGAAGGCTTATGCGGTGTGGGAAGGTTAAAAGAAGGGCCCTATCCATAACGGGTGTTATTGTACTATTCAGAGCGACCAGCAAGCTTCAGTGGTTTTTATTTAACAACTTTCAGAACTTTGGTATCTCCCTGGCTTGGAAGCTACCTGAGGCACAACATGAAGGCGAAGTATATTGAAGGCTTCAAAGTGCGAGTCCACCGATTCACTGTTGTGTAGCGTAACCGCTTTTTCTGAAATGATTCACAATTTCTATCGAAATCGCTTGAGTTTTATCCATTTGACCCCCCTGCATCTGGTACTATTGCCAAATTCCAGAATGGCAAATAAGTCAAGAACAGCCTCATTTTTGGTGCCTCAATGTGGCTCACAACAGCGGGACTCCCGTTGGTTGCACTTCCCGCTTTGCTTTGCAGTGTCCTTTTGCGCAAGTGTATGATTATGTTCTGCCGAGTCATTTACTGCGCTAAAGGACCCTCACTCCCCTTTTGGGGGCTTGGAATGCATTCTGCAGCAAAGGCTCATGCACATCCATGCCTTGTTGTCCGCAGTTGAAATCCCACAAAGTCAGGCCTTTGCAAAACCTTCATCTCATAGAAGGCTTGGGGTTAATTTGCTATTGACGATATCCTTGGACCTCTTGAGGTCAATTTTTAGCATAGCATCTACGTAGTTGCCGACAGTCAGGAAGCATGTCAGTTTCATCCCCTGCATCAGCTCTGTCACGGCCCAGCAAGTCGCTCAATGATTCTTGACTCATGTGTGGAGATCTCGAACAACTCAGTACTGGCAGTACAGATTGTGGGATATGCATTTCGCTAGTGCATTCTGGGATGTGTCTTTGATCTGCCTACGCACAGACCATAATTATATCAATGCGAAGCCCTCTTTGGTAGATGTACAGAGAGAGTCCCCCAAACGCACCCTTCCACGGTATAGGCGACTATTTGCTCACATCAATCCAGTTCATTGGCGTTATATTCTTCCTGATGCCAAGTTGATCTATGATGCGGCGATCCTTTTGTTCACCCTGTGCTCTTCCGCATCCCTAGTCCATTAAGCCGCCACTCTTCGATATTCACCAGGACCTGGTGGTTCGGGCAAAGCAGCCATCCTTGAGAACGGAGAAGTTCAAAGAACAACTGGCTTGTGCACGCGTTAATAAATTCCAAACTCAAAACATTAAAAATACGGAATCGCGATAATCGGCGTTTAATTGTGCGCTTAGAGCCTGAGTTCTGGTTTGAGTTAAGAGCTAGGCTGTGAACGTTGAGCCCGAAGGTGACCAAGCAAAGAGTTTCAAAGCCTTGTGGCTAGAACGAGCTGCGATCCCCTCATAAATTAGTGCTCGTGCTTATTCTTACGATTGAGCTAAAAGGTGAATGTGCTACAGAGCTAGCAATATTGAGATCCTTACGAACTTTAATGATTCCTCAAATTATTCATGCAATTTTCTGCTGATGCAAGGGACCTGTGGGAGATGCGCCGAAGGATCCCTAGTGGGGATATCTAGTGAAATGGATTGGGCAAGTTCACGCTATTTGTTTGACAGAAGACCAGCTGCAGATTTGTTGCTTGCTTCATACATTCCTGCGCGGTATGGTTTCTACCGCTAGTCGCCAGAGACCCTACTTCTCGCAATTAGTGCTTCCAAAGTCGTATTGAGAACACTTAAGCTACAGTAAGCTGTATCCACAGGTGATCCAGGATATGTTGTGCCTTCTTCATGCATTTTAAATGCTTGGAACTCGACCTTGATGCATGAATCGGCTGTGTGCATGTAGATTTGTCTCCAAGGCCCCGAGGCACTGCTGAGCTGTGTGCAATTTGATCCCCTTACACATTAATTTGATCTTTGCTGTCTCGTAGCAGGAAGCACACACATATGCGCGCCCGCGTCACAGGTAATCAATGTGCTGTCGCGGTCTTCCTGATTTGGTCCCTCGTGTTTTGGGCTAATGCTTGTGTTTTGTTTCTTTAAACTTCGCGCTACAGGCTGTGCTGTTACCCATGTTGGCTGTCTCATGTACAATATTATCAACGTTTGTGTCTGCCTGAGAGTGGCAATAGGGTGGCAGCTTCTTCGCTGTCCTGCATGCAACCGGTCTCGTCGGACGGGTACGAAATACGCGGGTGTGTCTTGGAAATGGGCGAGAGGGTGGGGAGCAGATAGAACGCACAAATGCGGAGGCAATTTATTGTTTTCTGGTTATATTTATCTAGGGATTAGTAGTGAAATGGCTAGCTAGTCTGTCTGTTCCTATCTCCTTGTACTGCATAGTAGTGCCAGCTCAGCAAAACAAGATGCAACTTGGTGTGTACGTGCGCTACATTCTTCTTGCATTTACCTGTGAGTGCTCGGAAACCGTCGATGCAGCAACATGCACCTAAGATGAACTGTTCTAAGGTGGGAACCCTAAAAGGGACAGGCAGGAAAAAGGAGCATCCCCTTTGGGATGACGGTCGGTACTTGTCCAACAACTCCACCTTGAATTTGGAGAAAAATGTCATGGCAACCTTAGATGTGAAGTTAACACGCTTGTATAGGCTGACTGTAGGCGATTCTTCATAATAAGCTTCCTAGGACATTGGACGTCGCTAAAAAGCGTGCTTGAAGGCCTGGATGCTTGGAGAGTGAGTAAATGCATCCCGAAAGGCTCAAAAGTTTCAAGACTTCAGGCTATCTAGGGCTCAAACGCCAATAGACGCTACTTTATTTTTATATTTAAGCATTAGAATGGTGCTTCGTAGGGCAGCGCTTGCTTTGCATCTAGCTCAAATCCCAACGGGAGATTGAACTGGCGAACTGGCAACTAAGGGAGCTCGCCAACATCCCAAAGTAGCATGTTGTGGGGACTAGAGAGGGTGCCTCAAGCCCAGGGCTAAAGACAGAAAAGCAAAGCAACAGTATTCTCACAGTAAGGGGTTCAACAACTACGGTCAAGAAATTATAATGTGTCGGTGCGCGGCCAAAGGAAAGTCCACAGTTTCCCATGAATGCGTTGGGAACTGCGCCCTCCACCCTACCGTGACAGGCGGCTTTGGGCTCAGCAGTAGGCCGCCAATTGTGAGTATTTGGGAAGCCACTTTTCGTTGAGAGCTCGTGTCTTTCAAGGACCTGGGAAATCTGCTACTGTAGTTGGTTTAAGAGACACGTGTTGAGGGTACTAATGGGCTGAGCTAAGTTTCTGGGGCCTTGTGAATCTCTCGCACTCTTGAAATATAGTGATTTGTGTGCGTCATGGATGTACTTACAGGTCGTGGTGCAGGCCACGACAATTCGTACTGTAAGCCTCCAGGTATGTTCCTCGGTGGTGCATTTCCAACAGAAAGTACTGCAGATGGAGCAGTACTCCGGGTGTGAGCAACGCGTAGTTCCTCCTCATTGAGGAGAACTAGGCGCTTACATCCTGGCCAGCGTATCATGCAAAGCCTTGATATACTACTACAAGACTAAAGGGTAAGCTCCTGATACAGTGCAAGGCACAGCAAAGCAGCTGATTCTGGAGCTGCAGCGGACGGAGCAGGAGCAAGAGCCACAACTACAGCTGAAGACCTGCCTTGGGATTGCCGTTAAAAGGACTCTACTCCGGACGATGACGGTCACCAAAACACCCACGGAGTCGACACCCAAAACGTACGACGGTCTGGATCAAGGAAAACAGCGGCTTAGAGTACACGGAGAAGGTAGGACCTACGGAGGTCTGTGTGCTCCTCGGTGAGAGAAAAAATGCTTAGAGCCAAAATTTCAATGCTTTGCCTTCGATCTCACTTGCTTGTGAATGTGTTTCCCCGTCCTGCCAGCTCAAATAGTCACACCGCGTGGCAAGTGAACAGAAGGAATTTGACGCGGGGATTATATTCCCCGAACAATCTTAGGCCAGGAAGTGCTACACATGATGCCCTGCTTTGCGACAGTAACAAGATGCGACATTCTGTGACCATGCCCATGCCACACTTAGTGTCGAACGGCGGAAAGAAGTATGGGGGAGCAACACTCTGACGGCATGTTCAGCAGCGCTGTTTGCAGCTGAAGGCCAGCTCTGTGCACTGACCCTGAAGATGTGGGGGAACCGTACACCCGTCGTCTATCAGGATCCTCAGCTCCTAACTACGGGTAGGGCAGATGGACGATAATCCACCACATGAGCTTACAGGGCGTTTGTTTCACCAGAATGATTGTGGGAATTGGTGTGACTCTGGAATTTCATGTTATCGGGTTTTCCTCCCCTATCACTGTCAGACCGGTTACTATGCCCGACTGTGGACAGTGATGATGAGTCAACAAATAGCACAACTAGCACAACCCTGCCCATGACACTATGCTTGTCGCTGATGCGGCACTGACTCCCACTGAGCCAGTGAAACACCTGTTAACCCGAATCCCCACCCTGGCTTGCACGCAACAGTACAAGCTGCCCGAATCTGACGGTCAAGCAGCCCTTAAATATTTTTCTTTACTAGAGACAGGCTTACCGGTAAGGCAGTGAAGTGAATGTAGCAATGCAAGTTTTTCTAATTGACATTGGAGCCTTATTCGGAAGAGCATAGCAGCAGGACAGGTGAACGTGGAGACCTAGCAACAAATACCGATTCCAAGGGCACCTTTAAGATGACTTGTACTGAACTTAAAAGCTGGTTTCTGCCCTGCTTTTCCGTAGGATATAGCTTGCAGGGGATTTCAGAGAGGTTGAGCAAACGGGTCTAAGAGTCTGGGGTCTTCACGTGCGCACCCAGCATCAACTAGAAAGTTTTTGTGTGCAGTCATGCTTTAAAGGCTTGGAACAGCACTTGAGCGTGTCAGTAAGCGCCTTTCAATCAGCAAGCTCTGGCTGGTGGTGGTGGTTCACGGACGCACGGAGTAGCATAGCAGACGAGCAACAAAAGGTAGACCTGCGGTGCCTACTAGGGAAGCAGCTGAGCATCAAAGAGCCTTTGAATTATCCCTGAAGCCATAATATTTGTCTAATAGCGACTCTTAGGCAGGCTTTATACCGGTGGTACAGAGCTCGCACTCGGTCAAGGACTGCAGAGCACTATGGACCTACAGAAGCAAGGTCAGGACGCACATTATATTGCAAGAAATATGAGAGATCTGTGACCTATAAGAGCAAAGTGGACCGCTTTATGCAGACATCCAGATCTACCATTATGAGTGAAAGGTCTAAGGCGCTTGGTTCAGCCCGGGCATATCTTGCTGCACACATACTCTGCCTAGCTATCAGCATCCCAATATCCTGAATGTTGAACGCTTATATTGTTGATTTTTTTCTATGAATAGGGCTTATGGGGCTTGTCTTTGTGTTGCTTGTAGGCATGCTGGTAAAAGTGGCTTATGCGTGCCCGGAGCAACACGATTCGCTCTCCTCCACCTTCCAAAGCAGAGGCTTCTGGGAGGGTTTGGCACTTGGGTTGTGGGCTCTTGACACTTGATCTGGATAAGCTGCTGCACTATGAATCCTCCGAGCGTCCACTTTTACTGAACAATTAACCCATCGACACGCTAGCCCTAGTGGCAGTCGTTTTAGGAAGTTGCGCATGTAAACCCAGAACACACAAGGATGGAGGTCCCGATTTTCCAATTAAGTTTGGCTGGTTTAATTTCTAGAGGTAGGAACCTATGGAAAATCACCAAGCCTGGCGGTCGAAGACAATCGACGACTAGCTGGTGGTGTCGTGTCCATGGCATGGATAGATAGGGGGGGCTGGATAGCAAAATCGGTCCCATTCGATCTGGGGAAGAAAGTTATGCAGGTTTAGGCCTGAAGTTAATGCAGATGGAACCCTGCACGGCTTTGCAAATATATTGAGCGGAAGCTGGCTGAGGTGCTTTTAGAACACTACGACGGAACAGAAGAGCGGGGAGAAACAGCAGCGAAAAATACAGTATACAGCGTTTTCATCATGCCTACTCCCTTAATAGACCACAAAAACCCTACAGAAGCTTTTTAAATTCCCGTTTCCTGCTATTAGGTCACGCAACTGTTGGCTGTACCACCGTTGGATGACCACTGCACACGACTTTCCGCCAGCTGTAGGACTCTTGTGTTTCCTCGATTCTTTTCGTTAGAGTGCCATATACTATTTTTAGCGCACATTGTACGAGTTTTCACTTAATTGAAACGCCTCTGGAGGCTTTTGCCGTGAGAAGTGGTGCACTCTTTCGCCGCACAGCTCTCGAGCTGTGGGATCGATGCTCCTCCCAGGTGGTGAAATCACCCTGTGGCTAGTAGAGCAGTTTGCTCGTGTTCTGGGGCATCACATCTTTTCCGTTTGTTCACAATTTGTGCTTTCAGTATTAATTAATTGAGGGTGTGCACGGGAGAGACTAAATATTTTTAAATTTAGTTTGCTCTCCCTCTCTAGCTGCACTGACTGACGCACCGAGGTGAACACGCCATCCCTGCATAGCATCGTTTCCTCCAAGTGTGTTCTGAGGGCTATATGGTCTGGAATTGAAGACCATATGACTTAGTGACACGTTATTCAACGTATACACCTGGTTCGCCCGGCGTAAGGCGTGCCGCTGCACTTCCCTTTTCCGGGCCAGCAATGTTTGAACAGACTTTGTCCAGCGGCAGCAGCAAGATGAATAATGCATGCTCGCCTCGCCAGATCAAAGCAGCTACACCAAATGGTGAGGCCGCAGGTTGCCGCCTTACCACGATCCTGAGAGGGAACGCAGCAGCAGACGTACTCCCGTCCCAGCTCACAGCAGTTCCACCAGCAGGTTTTCGTCCTAAGCTTCGTCTCGCCGGGCTGGTAGTGCTGCTGACGCTACTGCTTTTGCTACAGCCCGGTGCATCAGTACTTTTGAGGAGGGGTCCGTCGATCCTGAGCCCCACATCGACAGGAAGAACAGCGTCATCCGAGAATGAGCATACACCTTTGAGCTCAACACATGAAGAAGAAAACAGACCTTCGAAAAGAGAACATACAGACAAAGCACTCGGCAGCGGAACACAGCAACAGCCGCTCGAAAGTCTCAACGAGGAACAGTCTAAGGTTCCGGAAGCGCCAAAAAGGCGGAAACAGAGAAGAAAAAGCAGACAAACCACGAGTACAGAAGGAGAGGAAAAACACGAAACCTCTTCCGTTAGTCAGCAGGCGCCTCGAGATTCGCAGCAGGCTGAGACACGTGAATCCAATCTCAACCAGAGGCAGCAGAAAGACGAAGAGAGGGACGGCACTGCGGATGCAGAACGAACCGAGAGCAACGAAGATGTGCACGCGGAGAAGCACACGGTTCAGGAACCCGTAAAAACGCAGACCGGCCAGGAAGAGAAGACGGCTCAAAAGAAACACAAGAGCCTTAGGGAACACATGGAGGGACTACTGTCTAAACTAGTCGACGGACGAAAACAAAAAAAGCAGAGTGTTTCAGGTAGCGATGGTGGGGAGGGTTCTGCTTCGAAAAATTCGAAAGAGGCTAATAAGGATACGAACACCGAGGAAATGGTATTGCGGCTGGATGATGAGGAGCAATCGCACCAGCATGAAGAGCATGATGAGCAGGAACAGCACAGCGGTATTCATCGTCCACAGGATCGAATGCATATTCGGCATGAGGATCCAGATCACCAGGAA